>NC_080586.1:81212681-81512681 GCF_029962835.1 Magnolia sinica
AAAATTGTTTATCTGGTTCAATTCCTCAAAGTTTTGAAAATCTCATGGCCATGAAGAATGAACAGAAGATGGATCACTTTCTTTCCTATGGAAATTCAATATTATATTACAGGGAAAATTTACTTGTGTCAGTGAAGGGGGAATTGCTTGAATACACTAGAACAGTTTCACTGGTTACATGCATGGACCTTTCAAGCAATAACTTAACCGGAGAGATCCCCGAAGGACTCACAAGTCTTTTGGGATTGCGTGTCTTAAACTTATCTGGAAACCAATTGATTGGAAGGATCCCAAACAAGACTGGTAAATTGGCATTGCTGGAGTCTCTTGATTTCTCCAGAAATCAGCTTTCAGGTACAATTCCTATGAGCATTTCAAATTTAACTTTTCTAAGTTACTTGAACTTCTCGTATAACAACTTGTCGGGGAGAATTCCATCCGGAAATCAGCTTCAAACACTTCAAGATCCTTCTATTTATATGGGCAACAACGGACTCTGTGGACGTCCTCTTCCAAATAAGTGTGTTGGTGATGAGACATCTCCAGGTCCTAATCTAGTTGGTGGTGATGTAGAAAAAGACGAAGAAGACAACAAAATGCTTTGGTTTTACTCCGCCATGGGACCAGGATTTGCCGCGGGGTTATGGGCCTTCTGCTGTCTTCTAATGTTCAATGACTCTTGGAGGATTGCCTATTACCGCTTCTTTGATGAGATGATAGATAGACTTTTTTTGTAACTGCCTCTTTACATGATATTAGATTAAAGAAGTTTGATGAAAACTCATGTCATGACTAATGAATGATTGTCGAAACTGCATCTTAATTTATTTTTATTTTTAATTGATATTTGCAATATCTTCAGATGAAATGTTTATTTGTATCACATGTCCATGTCCAATTCCTACTTGGTATCCTTGTTAGATGGATTGAAACTATGCAGCGATCCTGGCCTCACCAATATCGATATCGAGTTTGAATCCAAAGTATATATTAATTAGTCGGAAGTCTCAAGAAGCATAACTATGGATAGTGCTATAGTTGGAAACATTTGCATAATGTAATGGCGGTTTTTTCATGGTGGTTGTTTTGTTTTGCTGATACATATTTTGAGAGTAGTAATAGAAAGCTTAGTAATGAGAATTTGAAGAGAGATTGGTTAGCAAATTGAATGCACTCACATTCTTTGCATTATCCAAACAATTACCCTATTAGTAAGACGTATTATATGATCGCCATGCATGTGATTGATTATATGGTCAGTGGATTCTGATCGTCCATCTAATGGGCCTCAATGTGATCATCCACCATAGAAATACTAACTATTTAGGAAATAAGAAATAAATTAAGCAACATACTTGAGGAGAGTGCATATGTAAATCATGATACACATGACAATAGGGCAGGCATTTGAAATATCTAGGCCATGTCCCAATTAGGTCTGTGTGTTAACATGCTTGGTAAAAAAAAAGGCCCACTTACCCACTCATTGGCCAAGCCACACATGATTATTTGATATGCGTACTTTTTGAGCTCATGGTATAACATTATCTGCTGAAACCAAAGGATTGAATGAATATTTTTTTTTTTTCCAAAAAAATCAGATTGTCTATTCATATTAAGTGAGGGCTATACAAATCTACTTCAGGCGGGCCCCACAACAAAAGAGGGAAAGGCTTGCCTATCGTGAAAGAAGATAAAAATAAAAGAGCAGCCCTGCTTTGCACCCCACCAAAACTAAGAAGGCACATCTCGCAAATTGCCTAGGCCCACCAAATCAAGAAAAATCAGGCCTCTTGTAACAAGAGGGAGGTTCGATGCTGAAAGGAAGAGGGAGTGGGCTTGGCTCTCACTCCCTCTACGAGCTAGGTCGTCGGCGACCACGTTCACTTCTCTTGGACAGTGAGAGATGGATATATCAATCTAGGACATGGGGTTCTGGATCCTGGCCCACCAATAGAATATGTTCGATGGAGGGGAGGAGACACCATTAAGCATGTCCACCACTACCTTGGAATCGCTCTCCACTTCCTCCTTGTGGAAGCCTCTAACCTTACAAAGGGACATGCCCTCCCAAATGACTCTGATTTCCTCCCTGGAATTTGATCCAAAGCCGTAACTTGAGGTGAAAGCGAAGAGAAAGGATCCGGCCCTGTCCCTAGTGACGCCCCCTCCACCTGACAGACCCGGATTACCCCTGGCCGAGCCATCCACATTCAACTTAATCCAATCCGACTGAGGCTTCTTCCATTTGACAACCTGGGCAATTCTTTTGTGGTGGATGCTAGCGGAGATACGAAGGCCAGCAAGAGCAGCCTCTAAGGATCTGTTGGGAGAAGAGTGGGACTGATACCGCAGATCCATTGGAGCACACGGGAGATGGTCCTAGCATGAGAAGGCACGATCCCATCAAATCTGGCCTCATTTCTGGAGAGCCAAATCTCCTAGAAAATAAAAATGAGCAGCAGGCCCATTAAAAATGAGATTGCAGTCCATCTGCTTTGCCAAGTGCCACCACTTCGAGGCCCTGCCAAGAGCTGAGTCAGACGTAAGGGTGGAAACATGGAATATTGACTGGAAGTGATTCCATACCACCGAAGCGAGGCTGCCCGTAGAGAAAACATGGTCTAAGGATTCATAGTTGGGCGGGGAGCTGCAACACTCACATCTGGAGACCATGTGAATCCCTTTGGCTTGGATTCTATCGTCAACCGGGACGGCCTTGTGGAAGATTTTCCAGGTAAAAAGGCCGAGCTTGGGCAAAATTTTTGGATGCCAAGCCCAAGAGGCTCACGCTGTATTCACCCCATGCGGATGGGAGATCTGCCAGGTCGAACTGGTGCTGAATTCTCTCGACGGCGAATTGATCCAAATCTTCTTGTCCTCTAAATTTGACGTATAAATGCCCTCCTCCATGACGTGGTCTAAAACGACCTGAGGAAGAAGGAGAATTGCTGCATTTGGGTCGCGCCACCCATGTGGGCCAATGAAGGAAATGACCTGCTGCTGTGGCTGCGCTGAGAGGTGCGGAGACCATTGACGCAGGGGGCCCAGACCGCTCCAGTCGTACTCCCAAAAGGCACATTCCCCTTTGCCAATAATCCATTTGGAGTTGGCCGCGATCAGCTGAAAGTACTGACGGATATGCTTCCACAAAGCGGAGGCCCATGCAACATTATTCCCTCCTAATGAAGAATTAGACGGGCTGACCGACTGACTATCTGAGAGGTATTTGCTCTTCATGAAGTTGGCCCAACAGCTGTCTTTGCCTCTATTCATAATGGTCCAGGCCATTTTCATCTTGAAGACCTGCATTACAGCCCTCAGTCCTCTGAGGCCCAGCCCACCTTCCCTTTTCGGGGAAGAGAGGTGTTTCCAACTAATCCAGTGCAACCGTTTTCTGTCCCCTTCCCAGCCACAGAAAAAATCTACGAAGGAAGATTCTAACTCTCCCAGAAGAGAACGGGGGATGTCCAATGCCGCCAGCATGTGGACCGGAATGCTACTGAGAACATGGTCAATAAGAGTAATTTTACCTGCTTAGGAGAGAATTTTTGATTTCCAACCAGCAATCCTCTGATGGATCCTCTCAAGAATGGGCTGGAAAAAGGCTCTCTTACTTCTTCCCTTGAATATCGGAACACCCAGATATGTAAATGGGGAATCACATCTCCTGAAACCAAGGATATTCTGAAGCGCCTTGACTCTGGCCTCGGACTGATGGGCATACAATATGAATTTTTTTTTCCTGGGGTTGATGCTTTGGCCTGTTGCTTGATGGTAGCGATCCAGGAAAGCTTTAATCCGCAATAAAGTGTTTCAGCCCGCATTGGCAAGCAGTAACGTGTTGTCAGCGAAGAGTAGGTGGGACACCATGGGGTAGTTCCTACGAGCACTGAATGGTTGACCTCTCCCACTATGGATCAGATTTTTGTAACCCCTGCCCAGAATTTCTGCTGCCAAAATGAAAAGGGCTGGAGAGAGTGGATCACCTTGACGGAGGCCCCTTGCAGAGTGAAAAAAGCTGCAAGATTCTCCGTTGACCAGGACGGAGAACCAAGAGTTTGACCAACACTTCTCAACCATCGAAATCCAGACACCGTCAAAGCCGAAGCAACGAAGGACCGCTTTGAGGAAAGCCCAATCCAGCATGTCATAGGCCTTCTCTATGTCAAGTTTAATGAAAATATTTTCACCTCTAACGCATTTGTTGATGTCTCGAAACAACTCTTGGGCCAGCGCGCAGGTCTCCGCGATGCTTCTACCTTCCACAAAGGCACCCTGTTTCACCGAGATGATCTTGGGCAGTATTTTGCGAAGCCTGTTGGATATAATCTTTGAGTAGATTTTGTAGATACAGTTGCACAAACTGATGGGGCAAAAGTTCGCAAAAGATTCTGGCACTAAGGTTTTCGGAATGAGACAAATCATTGTAGCTGTAAAAGCCCCGAAAATGGCTCACCAGCAAAGAAAGAGTGCGTCGCTGCCAGAATATCAGGCCCCACGATAGACCAGCAGCCCTGGAAGAAAGCCCCTGTGAAACCGTCAGGCCCGGGGGCCCCATCCTTCAGGATGCTCATCACAGCAGCGTGGGTTTCATTTAGGGAAGGTTCCACCATAAGCATGGTGCTATCTTCCACAGAAATGGATGGATGGATGACGTCAAGTAGGTCTCCTGGAAGGGCACGAGGCTGGGCTTCCAAGAGAGAAGAAAAGAACTCAATTGCACCTTTCTTGATTGATTCCTGGTCAGCAGCTAACGATCCATCAGCTAGCTTGATCTCGCTGATGCGAGATCTCCTTGCACGGTCGGTGGCTGAGATGTGAAAAAACTTCTTGTTCTCGTCCCCCTCTTGGAGCCAACGATTTTTGGACTTTTGTTTCCAAAAGATTTCCTCTTGGGCTTCCGGTTTCGTCAGCTCAGCTTTGGCCCTGTTAACGGCCTGTTGGGAATCCAGGCTGTCCGTGCATTGAGCGGCCCGTTCTGCTTCGATGAGATCATGTTCTGCTTTCCTTATATTGTAGAACACATTCCCAAAGGTTTCTCTGTTCCAACTGATCAACGCCTTCTTCACATTCTTCATTTTACTCTGTAGGGTCTGCATAGGGGAGCCCACGAATTATGTATTCCAAGCCTTCTTGACCTGATCAAGGAAGGATTCATGGGACATCCACATATGTTGAAATCTGAATGGTTTGGGGAAGGATCGAATTTGCTGCGGGAAAGATACGAGAAGTGGCGCATGGTCTGAGTTGAGCCTGGCCAAGTGCCAAACCTGGAAATTTGGGAAGATAGAAAAACAGGTGTTGTTGTAGCAAATCCTGTCCAACCTGGCCCAAACTCTGGCCTGCCCTCTTTGGTTGTTACACCAGGTAAATTTGTTACCATAGTAGCCTGCATCAACCAGCCCCGCCCTGATCAGCCCCTCCGAGAATTCCGCCACACTACACCTGTCAAAAGAGGCAGCTCCTCTTCTTTCTGCTTGGGTGAGTACCGAGTTGAAATCTTCCGCAACAAACCACGGAATAGCCGGGCCTGAAGCCAGAGCGCCTAGCTGGTCCCACAGCGATCTCCGCTGAATTCAGGAGCATTTAGCGTAAACAAATGAAGCCATCACCGCAATAGGATGGCCCAGGAAACCAACAGCAACAGAGAGCATTTGGCTAGTAGAGGCAATAAGATTAATGGCTAGGAAAGGGGCATAAAAAATCCACACTTTACCTCCTTGGGATGCATTGGAAATGGAATTGTGGAATCCTAATTTGAGGCCGATCTTCACCCATTTCTCGTCTTTGAGCATCGGTTCCAGGACAGCCACCACTGTCAGCTTGAAGAGCTTAATCAATCGTTTAAGTGTACTCCTGATTGTGGGCGAGTTACCTACCCCTTGAGCATTCTAGACGACCAGGCTATCCATTGTTTTCTTGCTCAGCCAACATCATTCTGCACTTCAATTCTCTAAGTCTTCCATTCCAGCTGACTTCAATACCTTTTGTGCTTGTAGAGGCTGGTCTTCCTCTACGATAGTAGCATAAGTTCTTTCCTGGTTTCCTGATTCCACTCCTTTTTCTAGCTGATCCTGCTTCTGTCTGTTGCATGCTTGAGTCAGGTTTCGTTTGAGGCTGATCCTTTTCCTTGAGACCATAGAGATTCTGAGCTTCACCCTCGTCTAATGGAGAGATGGGACGAGTAGGGGGGGTCTGCCTCTGAGGATATGGGATCGGGCAGAGAAAACGGAAGAGGTCTGATGCATCGGTGATGAGGACATCGTGCACATGCACGCCCGCACACCACCACCCCTACGCACGTACATACGCAGAAGGAGGACCCCACCATCGATCTGGCTCGATGACGACGTCCAGGGAGGGCCTCCTAGCTAGAAGACAAGTTTTGGTTCAGAAAAGTGGCCCGATAGTCAAGAAAAGCCCACCATGAGATCTCATGATCGTGGCCCACTCGTCGGATTGGTTTTATATTTTAAGTTTTGCTTATTGTTATTATTTAGAACATCGTGAACGCTTTAGATTTTCTTGTTTGGTTTTTATTTTAGTTTACTTCATCGCCAAGTAATAGGTGTCGCACATGGTGCGAGTTCTTGGGTATAGGGTTCTCCCTATAAATAGGCACCCTTTGTAGTTCTTTTCATTCATTGAAGTTAATAAAAAAATTCCTGCTTTATTTTTCTGCTCTCTTCGTGAGTTGTGGAAGAATTCAAAAGTGGGTGTGAAGCCCTCCCTTTTCGAAGGGCTAACTACCGTGGTGCGAAGCCACATCGATCCCAATTCACCCCATCTTCCATCATCTTTTTTTCCATCTTCCCCCACCATCCATATGTCAAATTTGTCCTTTTGTTGCATCAGATTTCTTCATTGAAGCAGGTTTTCAGCCCGCAGGCGAGCTGAAACTTCGGCGGAGCACTACGCACAAACCGTACATCGGATCGAGCTGAAATTTGGAGGTTTTGGAGTCCATCCCTGGCCGACCAGGGCCAAGGTGGCCTTTTTCTGAATAGTGGGCCCCACACACGTGCGGCCGGGATCACACACACGTCCATCTGGACCATTGTTGCTGTCCACACGCGGGATCATCTTTTGGTTCAGGTTTTTATCTTCTTTTATCCTCTCATAGCCGTTTTTTTTTCATGAATCCTAACCCTATATTACATGATCCCTAATTGATTTGCCCCTTTTTATCACCTTAGGGTTCCTTGAATTGAAATTAGGGAATCCCTTGGATTAGGGACTGATTTTTATGCATGAGTAGTTGATTTTATTTCCCTTTGATATTGTTTGGTTTATAATTTTATTGGTCCAGTCCTAGCCTGTGTCGGCTTGGACCCGCATAGATTCCCCTTTAATTGAATGTTTGGATTTTCATGTGGGATGTGGAATTTGTGTGATTGTTTCTGAATTGGTGTGATCTAAGCCTGCAATCTTGCATATCATATTTAATTTTCCATGTCCTGCATCAAATTTGGTATCAAAGCTTAGGGTTCTTGTAGGGGAATTCACAACATATTTAGGGTTTAGTTTGAGTCCTTCATGCATTCAGTCCATCATATATAGCTGAATTTTAGTAACAGTGTGTAGTCTCCTTCATATAGAGTCTCGTAGGGTCATTTAGTTTTTAGACGCATATAGTTGTCATAGAAGGTCTTTAGGTTGAGCAAGTCACTATATGCCCACACGTACGGGTCGCAGTTTCGGTTTGCACCCTACACTAAACATGGAACAATTGCAAGAGTCACTAAACAAGATATCTCAGACGTTGGAGTCTATGATTAAGCGCTTGGAAATGGACCAATGCTGTGAACAGCTTGATGTACGCATTACCCGACTAAAGACCATCGCTAGGACAAACCCCACCATTGGGGTAGATGTCCAATCTCAAGCAGGTGGCCTGGAGGATACACTAATGAATGGAGTTGGTCAAGGAATCAATTATGGGTGTGCACCCGGACACCCACCCCATGAGAGACATAAAGACCACTATTTTGAGGGGTACAACATGTGTGGCCTTGTGGCTGGAGAGAGTGCACCAGCGGCTAGTGTAGAGTTACCCACTGAGGCCATTCCGGTAATGGATGAGTTACGTGATATCTTTCCTGATGATCTACCGAATGAGTCTCCCCCTAGGAGGGATATAGAGCACACCAGAACATGGGACACCGTAATACCTACAACCGAGTTTACGTTGAATAATTTTATTGATAGGTTCACAGGTCTAAGTCTTCGTGAAGTCCTTACTGATTATAAACCTAGGAAACTTATTGATCTTGTCCCTATGTCACTGTCCCATAGGCCGTCAGAGTCTGCAGAGTCTTTTGCGCATCACATTCATTCATGGCATCAAGAAATCAGGCAGAAGATCATGACTAATAATGAACATTGCACATTTTCTACAGACCAGTATAAATTTTTCAAAGGATTCAATATTGGGGACTCTGTGATGGTCTGCATCAGGCCCGAGCGGTATCCTTCGAGGGCCGTTCGTAAGTTACACGCGTGTAGCGCTGGACCCGTCAAAATTATAAAACAAAACGGTCTCAATGTGTATGAGGTAGATCTTCCACCTTTCATGGGAATTAGTTTCACATCCGATGTGGAGAATTTAGTTACTTTTCAGGGACCCACTGATACTTTGTCCAGCCCTTCGCCCACCCATCCTGATGTCCCAACCTTACCCTTTGATCCATGGCCTCTTCCCGACCTTTCATCTCAGCCTCTGCCTTCCATACCTAGCCTTCACACACCCAGAGAGGAAATAGAGGATATCTTGGACCATGAGATAATTTCCACGTCGGATGACGGGTTTCAGAAATACCTAGTTAAATGGAAGTCACGCCCAACTTCGGACAGCACGTGGCTCACTGAGGAGGAGCTTCAGAGACTTGATCCAGATATCCTAGAGCGGTTCAGGAGTTTTATTTCGCCAGTGGCGAAATCTTCGCAGCCGGGGAGAGTTGATGAGGACATCGTGCACACGCACGCCCGCACACCACCACCCCTACGCACGTACATACGCAGAAGGAGGACCCCACCATCGATCTGGCTCGATGACGACGTCCAGGGAGGGCCTCCTAGCTAGAAGACAAGTTTTGGTTCAGAAAAGTGGCCCGATAGTCAAGAAAAGCCCACCATGAGATCTCATGATCGTGGCCCACTCGTCGGATTGGTTTTATATTTTAAGTTTTGCTTATTGTTATTATTTAGAACATCGTGAACGCTTTAGATTTTCTTGTTTGGTTTTTATTTTAGTTTACTTCATCGCCAAGTAATAGGTGTCGCACATGGTGCGAGTTCTTGGGTATAGGGTTCTCCCTATAAATAGGCACCCTTTGTAGTTCTTTTCATTCATTGAAGTTAATAAAAAATTTCTGCTTTATTTTTCTGCTCTCTTCGTGAGTTGTGGAAGAATTCAAAAGTGGGTGTGAAGCCCTCCCTTTTCGAAGGGCTAACTACCGTGGTGCGAAGCCACATCGATCCCAATTCACCCCATCTTCCATCACCTTTTTTTTCCATCTTCCCCCACCATCCATATGTCAAATTTGTCCTTTTGTTGCATCAGATTTCTTCATTGAAGCAGGTTTTAAGCCCTGCAGGAGGGCTGAAACTTTGGCGGAGCACCACGCACAAACCGTGCATCGGATCGAGCTGAAATTTAGGGGTTTTGGAGTCCATCCCTGGCCGACCAGGGCCAAGGTGGCCTTTTTCTGAATAGTGGGCCCCATACACGTGCGGCCGGGATCACACACACGTCCATCTGGACCATTGTTGCTGTCCACACGCGGGATCATCTTTTGGTTCAGGTTTTTATCTTCTTTTATCCTCTCATAGCCATTTTTTTCATGAATCCTAACCCTATATTACATGATCCCTAATTGATTTGCCCATTTTTATCACCTTAGGGTTCCTTGAATTGAAATTAGGGAATCCCTTGGATTAGGGACTGATTTTTATGCATGAGTAGTTGATTTTATTTCCCTTTGATATTGTTTGGTTTATAATTTTATTGGTCCAGTCCTAGCCTGTGTCGGCTTGGACCCGCATAGATTCCCCTTTAATTGAATGTTTGGATTTTCATGTGGGATGTGGAATTTGTGTGATTGTTTCTGAATTGGTGTGATCTAAGCCTGCAATCTTGCATATCATATTTAATTTTCCATGTCCTGCATCAATCGGCTAGGAGACGGGTCTGGATTCACTACTCGGCTATCCATTTGATGCAATTCTGATTGCTGGAGAAGTTGAGTAGGGGCATTTTGGAAGAATGGGGAGAGATCTACTGAGAACTAGATGGTGTTGAGTGGATCCTCCCTGACAGCAACTGTCTGATGGAATGCATTCCAATTTGAGACTTCAACATCCTCTTCCAATTGCTCAAAAGTATCCGCTAGTTTCAATGGACTGCTGCCTTCTGAAAGGGCTCTATACACTAGCCTGGATCTTTTCTGGGATTTGGGAGCTGGAGAAATATCGATCAGTTCTGCCTGGGAATCCATCAGACCATTCACAGAATGCTTTTTGTCGTGCTTGCTGCTACCATGGGGTAGGCTTATACCTTGAACCTGATGTGAAGGAGTAGGTGCTTGATTACTAAGGTTCAAAGGTTCTGCCGCTGAATGACTCCAACCATGTTTTAGGCCTGGTGGAGAGCTGATTTCAGGATGCATATCGCCGCATTTGGTGCAGTCCAGGAGCTTTGGGGAAGCATGCTATCGGCATGCTGCGATAGCGGGTGTGGCATTCTGACAAACAGGGGTTGGGTGTATTGGTGACAGGGATTGTTCCTGTATAGGAAGGCGAGGGACCTGAGGAATGGGGCAGGGAGTAGAGGGCTGACAGGAATTTGAGTGGTAGCTAGTATCGGAATGGGTGGGTTGTCAGCGGACTTTGGTCGAGCATGTGGTAGGCCTCGGCAAGGTAAAGCATTGGAGGGAAAAGCGGGGGATGGGCTTTTAGGATTCTGGTTTTGGATGGCAGTTGAGGCAGGGGGTTGGCTTGGCTGGTGGAAAGCTCTTTCCACCCACTCCCTGGTTGACCTTTGGGGTGAGGACGGAGGGTTTTTAATGAGGGCTTCACCATTCGAGAGAGGATTAAGCTATTCAATCATTCCCCAAATGGGGTATTCTCTATCTGCCACTAGCAAAGTCCTTGAGCTGTGGAGGTCTCGGTCAGGCAGCAGCTTAATCTTGACCTGAGCCCTAGAGAGATCCCGACCTAGCATGGTGCAACTATCTACTTCTATCACCGAACCATAGGTAGATCCCAGTCCCACAAAGACCGATTCCATCCATGCGTGGGGAGGAATTCCATACAGAGAGATCCATACGCATACCTCATATGGGGCCCATTTGGGGGACCAAGGAACGACTTTAACTAAGCCCATCCTGCAGTGGAGCTCAACGTCCACATTGAAGGAGAGCAGGTCTTCCCTTGTCTTGAAGGACAATAGGAACGTGCTTAGATGAATATGAGCTACCGCGATTGCCAAGGCCGTATATTTGGATTCTGACAGGGCTTGGATGAGGTGATTCATGGGGATCTCTGCGGCATTGGCCGTGAAACAAAGGTTTCCCCTAATCGGCTTGTGGAGAGTTTGATGCGGCAGCACTGGATTTGGTCTGCAGGGCCTAGTCGGAAGTTCCAGATTCTTTGCCAATGTGATGTCGTGGAATGATTGGCCTGAGGAGCGAGGGAGCGTGGGTTTAGGTCGTGGGGAGGGCAGCTTCCTTCTAGTGTTAGCTATTTCTACCTTCAGAGGCCTGCCATCCACTCGTCTTGCATTTAGAACACCCATGGCAGCATATGCATCAGCTGCATACAGGAATCTGACGAATGTGAACCCTCTCGGTCTGTTGGATCTCTCATTCCAAGGGATGAAGACGTCATATAGTTTTCCATATTTCCCAAAAATGCGGCTTATGTCTTCTCTGTTTGTATCGAAAGTGATATTTCCGACGAACAAGGGAAAGCCTCTTGAAATAAACTCACCCATTATGCCAATGGAGGAGAGGAGATCTTCATCTTCTCCCCGCTGCTAGTTTCTTGATGTTTTCAGAGCTGAGTTTGGAAATATGATACATAACAGAGCTTAGAGTAACAGGAATTGGAGAGTAAATTAGGTGCAGCGCCAGACTCACCCAAGATTGTGCGGCCCTTACTGTGGGGCCCACCCTGATGTACCATTTTGACGGATCATTTTAAGGCATGCATGAACCAAAAAATGAGGGAGATCCAAATCTCAAGTGGACTGTACTATAGGAAACAATGGTTATTGAATGCCCTACCATTGGAAAATTCGTGGGGCCCACTTAATGTTTCTGTAATGTCTACTGCAATGTTTCTGTCATGTTTATTTGTCCATTAATGGTCGAACACTGCTGTTTCCTATAGTATGGTCCACCTGAGAATTGGATCTGCTTTATTGTTGGGATCATGCTTGAAAATGATTTGGAAAAATGGATGGATGGCATGGATATAGAATACAGACATCTAGGTAGGCCCTCATGGTAGGGGCTGCACCATCTTGGGGAAGGCCGGGGCCTCACCTAATCGGCTCCCCTGTGGGAAGACCTCGCATGTCGTAAGGTCTAGACCTCAAAGTGGATTTCACATGACATTGCCAAGGGGCCCACCTGCATCCCTGATACTTTTTGGATTCGGCCTGGAGATCCAGTCGTTGACAAGAGCGGAATATGTTTTGCCTGGGTAACACGGTAGGGGCGTTTCCCTGATGGTGGGGCTCACCTTAATGTATATGATGTTTATCCAAGGTGTCCATAAATTTTTCAAGCTTATTTTAGGTTATGGTAACAAAAGTTAAGCAAATCCAAATCTCAAGTGGACTACGCTGCAAGCAAAAATCGTGATTGAATGCCCACCAGCTACAACTTTCGATGGGCACAAAAAAATACTGCCAATATAATCTCTCTCTCTCTCTCTCTCTCTCTCTCTCTCTCTCTCTCTATATATATATATATATATAGGAAAAGGTTTTATGTGGTCCAGCTCATGGGAACTTCCCATGTGGTCGAGCCGTGTGGGCCCCACCGTGATGTGTGTTGAACATCAACCCCATCAGTCAGATGCACCATTCCATGGTGGTCCTCGTGTTTAAAATTCAAGTCAACCCATGACTTTTGTGGGCCACACTACATACAAAAGTTGAGAGGGGTTAACCTTCCATTAAAACATTCATAATCATTTTTTGGGCCCACCGAGATGTGGTTCACAAATCCAGCCCATCCATTATGTGTGTCCCACTTGGATGAGGGGTCCGACCAAGTTTTAGATGCATCCAAATTTTAGGTGGGCCCCACCAAGTGCTTTTATATTTTGTGCATGTCTTCACATGATTTTATATGGTATGGCCCACTTGAGTTCCCTGAGTTCTGTATATGACTGATTTTTGGGATATCTCATAATTTAAAGGGGACCCATCAAATGCACGGTGTTGATGTTCGACATACATCATGGTGGGGCCCACACAACTTAACCTCATGGGAAGTTCTCATGAGCTCGACCGCATAGAACCTTTTCCATATATATATATATATATATATATATATATATATATATATATGGAAAAGGTTCATATATATGGAAAAGGTTCTATGCGGTCGAGCTCACGAGAACTTCCCATGAAGTTGAGGTGTGTGGGCCCCATTGTGATGTGTGCAGACTTCTACCCCATCAGTCAGATGTACCATTCCATGTTGAGCCATAGCCTTCAAAATCAAGTAAATCCATGGCTTGGTTGGGCCACACCACATACAATAGTTGAGAGGAGTTATCCTCCCATTAAAACATTCATAATCATTTCTTAAGCCCACTGAGATGTGGATCACAAATCCAAACCATCTATTGTGTGTGTCCCCACTTGGAAGAGGGTTCCGACCAAGTTTCAGCCGCATCCAAAACTTATGTGGATCCCTCCAAGTGATTTTATATGTTTTAGGCATGTCTTCACATGGGTTTGGATGGTATGGCCCACCTGAGTTCCGTATATAGTTGATTTTTGAGATATCCCATAATTTAAAGGAGACCCATCAAATGCACGGTGTTGATGGTCAACAAGCATTACAATGGGGCCCACACAACTCAACCTCATGGGAAGTTCCCATGAGCTTGACCACATAGAATCTTTTCCACACACACAAACAAATATATATATATATATATATATATATATATATATATATATATAGAGAGAGAGAGAGAGAGAGAGAGAGAGAGAGAGAGAGAGAGAGAGAGAGAGAGAGATGAATCATTCAACTTTACACTCAAGGCCAACAATTAAGAGTGACTTGTGATAGGAAATACTTGAGAGAGAAACGTCAAACCTTGATGTTTACAAAGGCCCACTGTGATGATTATAGGAAATCCACTCCAACCATTAGATGCCTAAATTTAGGCACGGGTGCCAAAAATTAGATCCATATGTAATTGATGCGGGCCACACCAAAGGAAACAATGGTAGAGAAACATTCATCCTTGATTTTTACAATCCCACTATGATGATTATATGAAATCCACTCCAACCATTAGATGTCTCACAAAAATTTAGGCCTGGATCCCAAAAGTCAAATCTCATCCGTGATTAGGGTGGGCAACACTAAGAAAAATAATTTAGAGGGTATAACTTGCGTATGCACTGTTTTCAGTAGTGTGGTCCAACTAACTCACAAATGGGTTGATTTTTGAGCCCGAGCCTAACATAGGGTGAAGCACTTAGTGGGCAGAGTGTATTTCATATAAACATTACATTAGGCCCACTGGAACTGTTGTACAAACTATATTTCAAGTGTGACGAGTCTGGAATAATAGCAAAATGCTGCTATTTCAAATCATAACTTTTGAAAATTTTGGAATGCATTTAAATCCAAATCCTCTTCCGTCGTTTTGCTACCAAACACAGAAAGTTAAGGCTTTTCTTCTTCTTCTTCTTCTTCTTTTGAAAAAAAAAAATATTTGAAGTGCAGTCAAATTTCATTCAAATATACTCAAATCACGGCTACCAAACGGCCTTAGCATCTGGATTGCAAAAGAGCCATCATGTCGGTTTTAAGACTCGGACGACCACTTGACTCAAATCCAATAGCACGACATCATGAGTCACCTCTGACTGCGGTGAATCAGGAGAATTTTAGCCCTGATTCTGACTCAGGGCTGATGTAGAGCGGGTCGCGGATAGTTTCATGGCCAAGATGGATCAGAAAAGGCCTGTTCGACGACGGAAGTAATTCGTACCATCATACCTTAGATCGGCGTATCTCACAATCCGGAATGAGTTATCGGGCGTAAAATATATGAATTTGGGGGTAGAACGATCTACTTTAGCCAACCAACCCCGCTATGCTAGGTTGTACTAGCCGGATTTGTGAAATACCCCTGAATCGATGGTCATTTCCTTATTTTAATTCTATCTTTACTATAAATAGTAAGTTTTAGTTTCATTATAACTCTTCATCCATTGAGCTTTAGGAGTTGCACCCAACGCAAAAAGAGCTTAGAAAAATTAGTAGAACAACTTGGTGAAGCCAAAAACCTTGCGCACTAGTAGACATCACACCGTCCATAAATAGTAAGTTTGCTATTTATAGTAAGTTGTGAATTGTAGGACTTTTAGTTGTAATTTGCTTCTGATTTCACACCAATTGTTTAGTATTCCTATTTAAAGGGCTGTGAACTCCTTTATTTCATTCATTAATCAATCTTGAATTTTATAGAATTTATTTTCTATTTTACTTGCTTTTTTTCTCATGGATTCGAGAAGCCTCTATGAGGAGTCCAGAGAAATTCCATGGAGTTGGAATAGTTATCCATGACATTGACCCCTGCATCAAGGGCTAAATGAGTCGTGCAGATTGCTGAGTCATAACTATGCTACAGAATGATGGGAGAATCTAAGCACCCATTTGGATGACACTAAAAGATCATTTGGTTTCATTATTAAATGAAAAAGGCTGAAAGATGTGTCATGTTAGGAAGTTCAAACAATTGTTCAAATTTATACCATTTTAGTGGTCCACGTAAAAATGGATGGCCTGATCATGTGATGGCCCCACACATGGGAGAGAATGATAGACCAGAACAAGGTAAAGAAAGGGGATTAAGCTAAAAAACCAGCTACAAATCATTTTGGAGACATTTTACTCATCTCAATTTGTGTAATGGCTCATAGCTGCGAAGGGGGTCATTCCAATGGTTAGCTGATGTAGAGCTAGTCACAGACACTTTCATGGCTACGAAGGGGGTCATTTCAGTGGTTAGTTGATGTAGAGTCAGTCGCAGACACTTTCATGGCTGCGAAGGGGTCATTCTAGTGGTTAGCTGATGTAGAGCAGGTCAGAAATGATCCAGACCGTCAGGACCTTAAATCAGCCTCGCAAATTGAGATCAGTTTTTCGACATATTATATATTATTTTAGGGTAGAAGAAGCTACTTAAGCCAACTAACCCCCTATGTTGGGTTGCCCATGCCACATTTGCAAGATTCCATCATATTCATGGTCAAAAGTTCATTTAATTTTGTTTTTTTTTTTGTTTTTTTAATTACTATAAATAGTAAATTTTAGTTTGAATATAACTTTTAATCCTTTGAGTTGTGGGAGTTGTGCTCCACAGGAAAAAGGCTTTAAAAAGTGAGGAGATTAACATTTTTGGCATAAAACCATGAAGTCTAGTAGCAACGGAGACTGTCTATAAATAATAGGTTTACTATTTATAATAAGTCACATTTTGATAGAAAATCATGAAGTCTAATAATAACGAAGACTATCTATAAATAATAAGTTTACTATTTATAGTAAGTCACATTTTTAGGGTGTTTGAGTTTGACTCTAGAACTCCATAGAGAGCTATGTGAATTTGGAGTAGATATGCCCTAAGGAAGATTGACACAAGGATGAACCTGATGAGGTCGAGCACCATCTCTCTCAAGAGGATATATGTTCCGAATCCACGGAACTTCTTTGGACTCCCCAATTCTCGAATCCACAAGAAAGAAAGCAAGTAAAATAGAAAATAAATTCTATAAAATTCGAAATTGATTAATGAATGAAATAAACGATTTCAAAACCCTTTAAATAAGGATACCAAGCAATAGGAGAGAAATTAGAAGCAAACTACAACTAAAACTCCTAGAATTCACAACTTACTATAAATAGTAAACTTGGTCGTGATGTCTACTAGTGCGCAAGGTTTTCGGCCAAAAATAGTAAGTGTCCTATTTGGCTTCACCAAGTTGTTCTCCTAATTTTTCTGAGCTCTTTTCGCGTTGGGCACAAGTCCTAAAGCCCAACGAATGAAGAGTTATATATAATCAAACTACTTAAAACTTACTATTTATAGTAAAAACGGAATTAAAATAAGGAAACGACCATCAATCCAGAGATATTTCACAAATCTGGCTTGCAAAACCCTGCGTAGCGGGGTTAATTGGCTAAAGTAGCTTGTTCTACCCCAAAATCATATATTTTACAGTCGATAACTCATTCTGGATTATGAGATACGCCCGATCTAAGGTTTGACAGTCCAGATCACTTCTATCGTCGACCGGGCCTTTTCTGATCCATCTTGGCCATAAAACTGTCCACGACCCCTTCTACATCAGTCCCCTCCACTTCAAAAGAACTCGTTCTCGAGTTATCGTCCTGCTATGGTTCATGATACTCAGTCAGGTCCGTAACGTTAAAAGTCCATGACATGAGAGCTCCATGTCATCTGGAAGATCAACAACATAAGTGTTGTCATTGATCTTTCGGATGATTGGGACGGGTTCAATCTTCTTATTCATCAACTTGTTGTATGTTCCGGTTGGAAATCTCTCTTTAAGCAGATGGACCATAATGCAGCCGCTTACCTCGAACACTTTTTGTCGCCGATGCTTGTCCGCTTGTTCCTTGTACTTCTTGTTCGAGGCATGTAGATTGGTCTGCACTTTCGCATGAATGCCCATGATCTGGTTTGGCATATGTTCTTTTACAATGCTCGTGCCTGGGAGCTTGGGCAGAGGGACTAAGTCAAATGTGTGGCGAGGCACTCGTCCGTAAATAATCTAGAATGGTGATTTTTCTATCGAGTGGTTCACCATGCTGTTGAATGTAAACTCTGCTTAAGACAAGATCAAATTCCAGTACTTTGATTTTTCTCCTAAAATACAGCAAATAAGGTTTCCCAACGTGTGATTCACAACCTCGGTCTGCCCATCAGTTTATGGGTAGTAGGCGGTGCTGAATTGAAGTCGTGTATCGAATCGAGTCTACAAAGTCCACTAAAAGTAGCTAATGAACTTTGTATGAAGATAAAAAGTAATGGTCTTGGGGACCCTGTGTAGTCGTACGACCTCCCTAAAGAATAGATTTACTACGTATGTTGCATCAAGGGTTTTCTTGCATGTGATAAAGTGCGTCATCTTGGAGAAATGATCTACCACCACAAACACTGAATTCATGCCACATTGTGTTCATGGGAGACCAAGCATAATGTCCATAGATAAATCCTCCAAAGGACCGTCAGGCACAAGTAACGGGGTATAAAAGCTCGTATTCTAAGATTGCCCCTTAGAGGTTTGACAAAAATGACAACATTGTACTGCTTTTCCTACATCACATTCCAATTGTGCCCAGTAATACCGCTCTTCCACAAGCTCGCGTCTTATCTCGCCTAAGGTGTCCACCGAGGCCTCCTTCATGTGGCTCCTGAATAATCTACTCTCTCGAAAAAGTTTGCGGGATATACAATCGATTCTCTTTAAAGAGGAAACCATCCTGTATATGAAGGTCACTGGGGTAACCTTCTTGACATCATCTAAGAATCTTTGAAGTCCTCGTCCTCGGCATACAACTCTTTGAGACAGTCGAAGCTGACCACCTCGTTGCTCATCGTAACAAGTAGTGATGCACAACGACTAGGTGCATCAACCACCTTGTTCTGTTATCCTGACTTGTGCTTCAGAACGAACGCGAATTCCTGTAAAAACGTAACCCATCTAGCATGAACATGATTCACGTTAGTCTGACTATCAATAAACTTTAATGCTTGATTATCAATATACAAAACAAACACTCTTTGAATCAAATAATGTTACCAATGTCGCAGTGCGTGAACAACTGCATACAATTTAAGCTCATACGTCGACTACTTCTTTTGGGCTTCGCTCAGCTTCTTGCGATAGAAGGCTACCATCCTACCTTCCTGTGATAATATCCTTTAATTCTGACGTATGAAGTGTCACACTTAACTTCAAATAGCTTGTCGAAATTAGGAAACACCAAGACTGGTATTGTGGACAAACGATACTTAATCTCATGAAAGCTCTTATCAGCTTCATTGGTCCATTGAAATAGTCTTTTTTCATGCAATTTGTAATAGGTGCGACAATTATGCTAAAATTTTGCATGAATCGATGATAAAAGGTCGTCAACCCGTAAAAACTCCTCACTTCATGAATGTTTGTCGGGATCGGTCATTCCCTAATGGCTCGCACCTTTTCATCGTCCACACGGATGCCCATGGACGTTACAACAAATCCTAAAAACAACAAGTTATCCGTTAAAAAATACATTTCTTCAAGTTGATATACAACTTGTTAATTTGTAAGACCTACAACACCTGCTTAAGATGTTTCCTATACTCTGTCTCATCATGGCTATATATCAGTATGTTATCAAAATATACTACCACAAATCGGCCAGTGAACGATTTTAGAACTTGATTCATTAAACGCATAAAAGTACTTGGTGTGTTCGATAGGCCGAAGGGCATGACCAGCCACTCATATAACTCTTCCTTGGTTTTGAATGTCATTTTTCACTCATCACCGAGTCAAACGAATCTGATGGTACCCGGTCCTTAGGTCTTGTTTAAAGAACACATTGGCCCCTTCTATTATATCAAGCATGTCGTCCAACCGTGTTATTTGGAATCGATATTTGATGGTAATTTTGTTGATTGACCGACTGTCGACACGTATGCACCAGCTTCCATCTTTTTTTATTAATAATACTGGTACGATATATGGGCTCATGCTCTCTCTCAAGAGACCCTTGCGGATTATTTCCCTCACTTACCCCTGAAGTATCTCACACTCATTTGGAGTCATCCGATAGTGAGGGCGGTCGGGTAGGCTAGCCCCAGGGATGAGGTTTATGTGATGTTGGATGTCCCTCATGGGCGACAATCTATCAGGTAAATCTTTAGGCCAAACTTTTTTGAATTCCTTTAGCAATAGTCTTAAACTTGGAGGAATGTTCAACGGTTCCGATTCCTCGCCCTTCACCACTATGGTATATACCTCGTTGGTTTCCTTGGATTCCTCAATGAAATCCCGAATGGTCAAGAGGGAACTCTCCTTCACTTTAGAGGCTTCAGGGTGGTTCTATGGTGCCATAAGGGCAAAGATTATTTTTTTTACTATACTTGACAAATATGTAGACATTATCTCGTCCTCAACGGGTCATATCACGGTTCAACTGCCAGGGTCAACCGAGTAACATATGGCATGTTTTCATGTCGACCATGTTGCAAAGTATTTAATCCTTAAAATTTTTGCCAATTGAAAATGAGATAATGCATTATTCAGTTACCTTGGTCTCGTTCACCTTTTTTATCTAGCCAATTAAGTACAAGTAAGGATGTTTTGTCATTGGTAGTTACAACTTGTCCACCATCACCCTTGAGACGATGTTCTCACTACTACCACTATCTATGATCACATCACAGACCTTTCCATTGACAGTACACCGAGTGTGGCATATATTGTGTCGCTGTGGATGTAATTCCTTCCTTAAGATATACAGTAATCGCCTCACAACTAGAGATTCTCCATGATACTCACCTGTCAATTTATCGCAATCTGCTAGTTCTTTAGTGGCTTGTTTATGCTCATCAAAGGCAGGGTCTTCTTCTGCGGCCTCATATTTAGTGCCCCTTTCGTTTATGGTCAAATGTACTGCAGGACATTGAGGACAGGTATTTGATAAGTGGCTTGGTTGGCCACAGCAGTAACAATTGTTCGACCTTGGCCGAGCATAAGGATTTGGAATCTTACTCGGGCCCGCTGTTGTGGGTGTTGCACATTGAGGTTTGGATGAGCCGCTCCCCTTATCATGGTTTGCAGTTGCAGGACATTGATGATGTTCTCTTACTAGATCTTTTCCTCGTACCAGCACTGGATCCTGCGTGGGACCTGTCATGAGAGGTCGAGTTGAAGGATAGGGCCGAGTAGGAACTCTTGCAAGTTACGTTTTTAACCTACCCGCCAATTAAACTGATTCATCCACGGTTCCGACTAGGTACATTTGAACTTGGTCCTGAATTGTTAGTCGTAACCCACCTATAAATTGTGTCACCTTCTGTGACTCAGATTCTGACAAATCATTTCGTGTTGCCAACCGTTGAAATTCTTCAGTGTAATCTGTGCCGGTTCGATTTTCTTGTTGGCAATTTTGGTATTGCTAGAATAATATTTACTCATAATTATTGGGGGAGAATAGTGATAAAAAATATGTCTCATCCGTGGCCATGATGAGATACACACCTTGTTCTGGCGGGCTCATGAGAGTTGTAATTACTCCCACCATGCAGAAGCACCGGATTTTAATTTAAACGCTACTAATTTTACCTTTTTATGATCTGACACGTGCATATAATTAAAATATCTCTCTACTTCGATTAGCCAATTGAGAAAATCTTTTATGCGTAATAAACCATTAAAACTAAGAAGTTCAGCTTTATCTCGATAGTCTCTTTCAGCACGATCTAGATGATCGCCTCCATGGATTAGTCGTTGGACAAAACCTTCATTAAGGTTCTCGTTGCTAGAACTTGAATCATCTGGTGTAACCTTATGGTTTGCCACTGATAGTACTGTACGGAAATCGGGGTTGTGTTGTATAGCAACCACGGGTGGTGGAGCAATCATAGGTGGCGGAGCACCGCCTAGGGCTCGGGGCAGAAGTAGCGCACCCACAAGACGGTCGAGGGTTACCTGTAGCCCTTACATGGTCAACTGACTCTCCAGGTGGAAGCTTTTATTCTTTCCTCAAGATCACGAATCCCTGGATCACTGTCTATAAGATTTTGGTTCATACCTTCTATACTTGCTACCGGCTCAAGGGAAATCATCACTCTGATACCAATTGATGCAAGGATGAATGTGATGAGGTCAAGCACCGTCTCCCTCAAGAAGATAATTGTTCCAAATCCACGGAACTTGTCTGGAGTCCTCATAGAGGCTTCTCGAATCCATGAGAAAGACAGCAAGCAAAATATAAAATAAATTCTATAAAATTCAAAATTGATTAATAAATGAAATAAATAAGTTGACAACCCTTTAAATAGGGATACCAAGCAATGAGAGAGAAATCAGAAGCAAATTACAACTAGAACTCCTAAAATTCACAACTTACTATAAATAGTAAAGTTACTTTTTATAGACGATCATGATGTCTACTAGTGCGCAAGGTTTCTGGCCAAAAATAGTAAGTGTCCTATTTGGCTTCACCAAGCTGTTCTCCTAATTTTTCTAAGCTCTTTTCGCGTTGGGCGTAACTCTTAAAGCCCAATGGATGAAGAATTATAATCAAACTAAAACTTACTATTTATAATAAAAATGGAATTAAAATTAAAAAATGACCGTCAATCCAGGGGTATTTCACAAATCTAGCTTGCGTAACCTGGCATAGCAGGGTTGGTTGGCTAAAGTAGCTCGTTCTACCCTAAAATCATATATTTTACGCTTGATAACTCATTCCAGATTGTAAGATACGCTCGATTTAAGGTTCGATGGTATAGATCACTTCGGTCATTGACGGGGTCATTTCTGATCCATCTTGGCCATGAAACTGTCCACGACTCGCTCTACATAAAAAACAGTGATTGATCTCATCATGTCCCTCCTTACGTGATTAGCAGCCTGACCATGTCCCGTAAATCAGAGGACGCCTTGTTCCTCTTTTAAAATCACCTCCCCTTTAGAAAGGAAATCTCCCAACATTTGCCCACCATCGATTCAAAACCTGTTGTGGGAACCACCATCACCTCAGCCAAAAAATAATTTTAACAAAGAAATCAGCAATCATCATCCACAACTCCATTATAAGTCAGATCCATTCTCTTCAATTTCACACCCCTTTGAGATAATTGCTCGTCTTCAAGTTCACAACGTCACTACTGAGTCTTACATTTTTGTTGCCAAAAGCAAACTCACATCTTGTCCCATCTTCCTACAACGTCCTCAGGTCGATTTTCATGTCCGGGTCCAATGATGGCAATGGCCTGCCTTTCCCAGATGGCCCATCTGAAAGGAAAGGGCTATGTCGAGAAGGTTCAGATTTCCAGAGTGGAGGACGGGGTTTGAGATGCTAGGTTGTGGCATGGCGTGTGCTGTAGCAGATATAATTAGTGGCTGGCATGAAATTGATAAAACTTAGAGGTGAAAGAATCGGCATTGCAGTTTAGAGATGCTATCACCTGAGAACTTTTGATGTAGAGTGGGTCACAAACACTTTCATGGCAAAGATGGAATAGAGAAGGGCGGATCCAAGGCAGAAATGATCTGTACCGTTAAGACCTTAAAACAGTTGTATCTCATAAATTGGAATGAGTTTTTCGGCATATCATATATGATTTTAGGGTAAGAGAAGCTACTTTAGCCAACCAACTCCTCTACAATGGGTTGCCCATGCTGGATTTGTTAGCTTCCATCAGATCGATGGTCAAAAGTCTATTCTATTTTCGTTTTTACTATAAATAATAAGTTTTAATTGGATCTTAACTTTTGATCATTTGAGTTATAAGAGTCATGATTAACATAAAAAAGGCTTAGAAAAATTAAAAGAATAACATGGTTAGGTTAAATTGGCCACTTGCTATTTTTAAAACATGAAGTCTAGTAGGAATGATGACCGATTATAAATAGTAAGTTTACTATTTTACATTAAGTCACGTTTTTAGGTTGTTTGATTTGGAGTTTGTGTCTAAAACTTTATTTTAGGTTTGAGCTCATTATTTAAAGTATGGTAATTTTGTTATTTTATCATCAATCAATTTATTTCAAATTTATTAGGAATTATTTTTAATTTTATCCCTCGTGAATTCAAGGAAGCTTAGTGAGGAGTCCAGAGAGTTCTCTGGATTCGGAGTAGTTATTCCCTGAGTAACTTCAGTTGAATACCAAAATCAATTCAACAATATTGCAAGTCTCCTTCACATGCATGTGTGAGCTTGATCAGTCGGGCATCCGACCTAAATACATTGCCCATTGGTGAATCTAATCACTGTCATTTAGGCATTAATGAAATTCAATCTCCTCCAGACTTTTCATGAAGAAACCACCTCTCTATTCATTCGCCCGCTCGCTTTCTTGGCCTGTGATGACATAGCACAAAATAGTCTTGTTAAGATATTAAAATGAATGCAAGTAGTAATTCAAAATACAACAGAGGGATGCTGGATGTGATGTGTGTGCACGCCTTACCTCCATTTCCCAATCACACCGCAGTGTCATGTAAGCCAAAATCAGCGTCTGGATGGCGGTCCCACCAATCATTCCGGCCCAGATACCCTGTGATTTTATATGCAGGCGTTCAATGCTTAAATATCATTATTTTGAAGAAAAGAAAACTAAATACGATCTTCAGATAAGTTAGTGATTGACAATGGTCGGAATCAGGTCAGCCCAAGTTCTGCCTCTTTATTTGTCCCTCATGGGGCCTGGCCCATTCATAGTGGGCCTTGAGCCCTATGCTCAGTCACAATATATGTATATCGAACTTGAAACAGGCACAGGACATTCTGCAAACATCCTAAAACCAGAGCCAGGGATGGACCGGGCCAGGTCATGTTTGAGCAGCCCTTTAAGGGTCCAAATTTTAATGGGCCACAATCAAGAGGTGTTCTGTTTAATAGTTGGGTCTTCAATCCAAAAGCAGGCCCACCCATTAAACTCAGAAACGGTGAGCCTTTTCATAAACTTCAGCCCAGATGCCCAAACCCTGCCCAGAGCCATCCAAAGTGAAGCCCAACGGATAGACGATCAAGATCACTCCACATGTGTCAGATTTTATCTAAAGTGAAGAAGAGTAGTACCAGGACTCCAAGATGAAAGAGCCATCCCAATAAAACTCCAACAGGGACTCCAATTAAGTAGTAAGATCCAATGTTAACATATGCCACGTACGCTTGCCAACCAGACCCCACTGCAACACCTGCAATACTGATCTCTATTAGTTGATAACCTTGAAAATATATGATCGTGCCATCTAGACCATCCGTCTGCTGCACCGAAATAATACTTGCTTATGGCCCAAATACTGTGATGTTCGTATGATCCTAACCATTTGTTCAATGACCTGAAAGTGTGTGGTGGACAAAATTATGAAGGCATCCGTTGATATTACCTGAACAAAGAGCCGTACCTCACGCACCAAGAGCCACGTAGGTGGAACTTGGGATCATCCACCATTAGTTTTCACTAGTTTTGTGTAGGCCCACTGTGGTGTTTATGGGCCATCCAATCCATTCATCTGATGTGTCTCATCAGACGAAATAATTACCTAAAAATCACAGTATCCCAGAACTCATTCCATACTACCTGAATTTAGAGGTTTTTAGCTATAAATTTATGGCGTAGCCCACCTAAGTATTGAATCAACCTGATTTCTGGAATCTTGCTAGGTTTAACAAGGGGTGATGCTCCTAGAGCTGTACATGAACCGAGTTAGCTCGGTTAACTCACTGAACTCAACTCGGAAAAGTTTGAAAAAAACAAAAAAATTGAGATAGAAAAAATTTGAGCCGAGTCCAAGCTAAACCGAGTTAGACTCGACTCGACTCGAAACTTGACTCAGTTCAAATCGATTCAACTTAGATCAGTTCACTTAATATAAATATTTTGTAAATATTTACATTTAAATAAATTATAAATTATATATTATATATATTAAAATTTCTAAAATCTAAATTCCGGCTCACGTTGTAGGCTTGAACTCAAACTTATCTCAAGAGATTGAGCTCAAACTCAGCACGACTGGGCTCGAGCCGGCCTGAGCTGCTGATCTAGCCAGTCAGGCTCGAAGACTGAGCTGAGCTGAGTTCAATCTGGGTAGTCTACTGGCCGATCCGAGGCTAGCTAGGCCAAGCTCGTCTCGGTTAGGCTTGTGCTAGATGCACCCTATCGACTGGGCGGATTTCATGAACGTTTAGTCGTTTTCCCATGGTAGAGAAAGTGACCCCGGTATGTACGTAGGCCAGAGAGTAGCAGGCCTTTTCCTATGGACAAAGGAACCCATTCTCTGAGTGGTTAACATCATCAGATAAAAGCAAAATTTGGAGTGTGTGCAATAAAATGTGGCTCAAGCATATTGTACGGTCCAGATTTTCGATCGATTCACGTGTTAGCATATGGGTATTCCATCATATTACGATGATGCATGAAGGTGTATTATAACAGTGAGATGCGAGACGCTCTTGGTGGTGACGTACTTACATAATAAGAATGGCAAACTGATCACCTGCTGCCGGTTGTATGCTGACTTAGCATGCAATAATGTTTTTCTTACTGACATCTCAGATGTGCACATGATAAGTGACCTTCCAAAACTTAGGACCCACCATGAAAATCAGGCTGATCAACTCATTAAGTGGACCACATTTGTACTTTGAGTTATACCATCAGCCATCTATTTCAATGGTGCAGTACGCTTGATGAGTTATACATGCCTGGTTCAAATGTCCCGCAGATGTGACACATTGGTGTAAATGATTGGTCTGCAAGCTCAACCAGTGTAAATTTCAATCTTAACCACATATTTACATGCATCAGCAGGTTACTTTTATCAACAGTATCATGAGAAAAATAATGCCAAATTTAAAGAAGTGTTTATCGCAGAATTTTTCAATGAACTCAGATGGACTGGATGGAAAAACTTCTGTTACACCTCAAATCTGGAACCCAGGATCTACTACTTCCCAAGTCCCAAACTTGGGTCGTGACAGCCTCCTCACCATTTGCCGGACTTGGTGAACGGTTAACGAACTTCCCGAACACCAAACTCAGATATATATATATATATATATATATTGAATGGAAATGGAATGGTTAATCTGATTAGACCAGATGGAAAACTGTAAGGCATTGGTCCAACTCATGTGAACAGTGACCTTCAACCAGACGGCTAAATTGAAAGTTGGTTCATTTGAAGAGATAAATGGCTATGATAATCCTACTGGGGATGCAACAAGTTTTAACACCACTTATCTATGGTGTAGAAGTAACTTGAGACTGATGCATATATACAAGGCAACAGGAAAAGAAAATTTTAAGCAACCACAAAGAATGGATAAATTTTACATGAAAAAATTAATTTATGTGAAAACAAAAAAAACATGGTAATAAGCCATGAACAATTAACTATAATCAGAAAGTTATAAGAGAGAATAAATTATAGATGAGATACCCTAACTTATTTCTCAAAATCCCATACTAAGCTCATTTCGTTCTATTCTAATTGTGTGATTAGAAGCCAATTTATAGGATTTTGTACGAAATTAGAAGTAGAAACTCACACTTGTACATTTTACTTGGTCGCACGTTCGGCTCGACAGAGACATCATCAAAATCTCTCAGTCAACTGAAGTAGATCTCATCAACTGAGAACATCCCAATATGCTTAGGTCGACCTATAAATTTCATGGTGGACCAAACAACACTGCACCAAATTAAAGTCACTCTATCAACAAATCTATCATGTTACAATTTCCAACAATGTGCAGATTGGGCCTCGCCATGGATGGACCCTTCCAAAATATCCTACCTGCTATTCCAAAACCCTATATAACACTCTAACCTTTAGACTAGTGGCCCACAAATAGATGGACAAGAAAAGAAATACAGCAGCAGTCCACAATCAACTGAGAAAAGGAAAAGTGATGTCTAAGATATTCCAATTTCAGAGATTTCTAGGACACGATCCATTCACGGTTCAGATCAACAGATGCCCAATTCCATATGCATGCTTCTTATTCTAGTTGCTTTTTAGTGATTTCTACCTGCAATTCTGGCCTAGATGGTGAATTATTTCAATCTGAAACACGGGAATATCGCGTGTTAGTGGGCCACAGACCCAAGACTCACCAGAGAGAATTGGTTGGATGCTATTAAGGAGGATGGTGAAAGCCAATAGGACAGCCAATCTGTTAACTGCATCGATAACCACAGTGCTTGATGTGAAGATCAGAGCCAGATTGTCATGGAAGGCCATGATCACCACCCAAAAGAAGAGTCCGATCACCGAAGATGTCACCACCGATACAACTGTAGCAAACTTTGCAGCATTCCCATTTCCAGCTCCGAGTTCATTCGAAACACGTACTCTGTAATAATCACAAACACCATATACTATTTACAAGATTTAAACCTTGATTAAGGAAGTGTTTAATAATACATTTACAGATTGTACTCATAGGAATATAAGGCCCATTTTAGATGGGTCATAAATCAAACTCTACACTGACATGATGTCCTGACTTGCCCATATTTGTAGAGAATACGCGCTATTGGTGGAAAGCTAGTGGACCATTAACAGGAAAAGAGTTTAGATTCAACAACAACCAAAATATTTATGTCCATTAATTTGAGGTCGGGATGGATTCAATCAAATTTTTTTTAAGGGACCCATCTACAGTGGGACACAAGATCTCAACGGCTTAATTCGTTGGCCATGTGTATGCAAATTATATGAACGATCACTCACTCCATAGTATATAAAATCACTCCCCTTCATGGTATGTCATCAATTATGTGAGAAGTAATCCAAGAAAATGGAAGGAATGACACGTCTTGTGTGGTCAAACTTGTATGTATTTAAGAATTTGGGTTTGATAATGGATGGTGATAGAGGCAAAACCGCTGATGGAGTCTACTAACTTTGGTTTTTCAGTAGGTGCTAGCAGACACTGTTAGACTGTTAAAATTATTGAACACTAAACTTGAAATATTCGAAAAAAAGAAAAAAAAGGAATTTGTGCTTGGGAAACCCACATCTATTATCATGATCAGATTAGCGCTGGGTCGAGGCACACACTTGTCACTATATGTGAGATAGTTTCCACCCTGCATTATTAAGAATAATTTTATTGTGTTATATTTTCATTTGGCCATATCATTGGATGCTGCATTTTCACTTGGCCATATCGTCGTATGCTGCATTTAATGCAATAGTGCTCATAATGTCAGTGATAATTTTGGCCAATCATGATGCAGGAAAGTAGGATTTTTCTGCTTGTGGCAGGCAGAGAATTTAGATTTTTGTGTTATATCCATGCCATTAATTGATTTAATTTATTTTTTTTTCAAATTATTTTAGGGCATAATCCCACAATTGAGATAGATCCAAAGCTCAAGTGAATCACACCATATAAAAGATTGGGGACTGAATGCCTACCATTGAAAACTTCTCAAGGGCTTTTAGTTTTGGATCAAGTTAGATATTTTCTTTTCCTTTCATCTATGTCAATCGTGATCTTGTGAACAAGTTGGATGTCAAATAAACACATGTGGGCCCCATCTAGGTTTCAACAATGGGCATCATCATTCCCACCCCTTCCTAAAGGGTGGTCCACCCTAGCTTTGGATCTGCCTCATTTTTAGGCTCACGCCCAGACATGAGCTAGCAAATTGAATTGATGAGGTTGATTATAAGACACCCACAGCATGTTGATGCTCACAAAGTTTTGGCAGGTAGAATGGCACCGACATCACACAGTTCATGTCTCTTTCAAGACAAATCAAATGGGCCCTAAAAGTTTTTTTTGTTTATTTTTTTGTTTATTTTTGTTTATTTTGTTTATTTATTTATTTTTTTTTAAGGAAAAAAAAAAAAAAAGAAAAAAAGAAAGAAAGAAAGAAGATTAGCATTCAAAGGAGCGTACCCAGTTGCAGCGAAGAATGCAAATGGAATCATTATCTCCCAACTATTGATGGATATGCTGTCCAAAAAGGTAACAAAAGGAATCATTCACCGAAGAAGATACAGGAAAAATGACCCACTTCACTACACGCGAATCTGACTAACCTCCGATCAACACCGAATGGTAACATGACGTAGATCGAACGGTGATGAGATTCACACGAGATCAGTTCTATGGCATAACATTCTCAAAATAAAATAAAATAAAGTACAAGACTCGAACCAGATGGATAACGCATCGACCGCGATTTCAGCATTCTTCATATTCCCAGTTAACACGATCAACACTTTATAGTACCAGTTCTCTAAACTGTGATAAATAAATATATTAAAAAAACAATGTTAGAATTTGATGTAGAGTGGGTCGCGGACACTTTCACGGCCAAGATGGACCAAAGCAGGTCATAGGCGAAAGCGATCAGGACCATCAGAACCTCAAAACAGTCATATCTGACAAACCGAAATGAGTTTTTCGACACATCATATATGATTTTGTGGCAAGAGAAGCTAATTTAGCCAACCAACCCCGCTACACTGGGTTGCCCACGCTAGTTTTTACTATAAATAGTAAGTTTTAGTTTGATCATAACTTTTAATCCTTTGAGTTGGGCATGTGGAATGGGCTTAGAAAAATTAGGAGAACAACGTGGTTAGGCCAAATTTTATAGTTATTAATTTTTGCCGAAAACCATGAAGTCTAGTAAGAATCATGACCAGAGCTGGGCATTGAGTCGAGTCGGATCGAGTTAGGGCTAACCTGACTCGATCTGGTTTTGAAATAGGCCTGGCCTGAATTCGATCTGACTTGATACTGAATTTGACATTCTTGATATATCTAAAAGTTTTTCAAAAAAAAAAAAGAAAAAGTGTCCAGCATGTCTAACCCGATCCGAATCCTAGTATGGCCTGGACTGATCTGGACCGAGTCTGATCCGATTAGAGGTACTAAGTCAGGTCGAGTTGGCACCGATTTGGATAGAGAGAGAGAGAGAGAGAGAGAGAGAGAGAGAGAGAGAGAGAGAGAGAGAGAGAGAGAGAGAGGGTGGGGGTGGTGGTTGGTGGTTGTTGGGCTTGGAAGAGGAGGAGGAGGAGGAGGATGAGGGAGGGAGGGAGGGAGGGAGGGAGAGAGTTTAGGATCGGGTCGGGGTCGGGTGCGGTCGATAAGGTTAGAGATAATTAGAAATTAGGTTTTATCTATATATCCACACACACACACACACACACACACACACACACGGAAACGAGTCGAGTCGGATTTTGGATCGAGTTGAGTCTGACTGGATCTTGACTCGATTTGAGTTTGAATTGGGCGAAGCCTACTCAATTCGGACTGGCTCACCCATTCGGTTCGAATTGAGTCGGGTTTGAACGAGTCGGATGAGTCGAGTCAGTCAAGTCAAGTCGGTCTCGTGCCTGGCTCTAATCATGATCGTATATAAATAATAAGTTTACTATTTATAATAAGTCATGTCTTTAGGGAGTTTGAGTCTTAAAACTTCATCCTAAGTTAGAATTCACTATTTAAAGAATTGTAAATTCGGTTTTTGTCATGAATTAATTTATTTTGAATTATTAGAAATTATTTTCTGTTTTATTCTCTTCTAAATTTGAGAAATCTTTGTAAATAGTTCAGAGAAGGTTCTTAGATTCGGGGTAATTATCCCTAAGTAAAACGTGGACTCATCATGTCCTTCCCTGCGTCAGAATTATTTTATACTAGGGCAGGGTGTGATGGTTGATACGCTGGCACCATTAAATTATACAAAATATACAATAAACTCAAGCAAAGAGAAAGAGAGTACCACAACATAACACCCGAAGCTGCGGAGAGTCTGAGAAACTCCCACAATCCAGAGAAGGCTTCCTTAGAGAAACCGGTCCATGTAAGAGGACACCATCCGAAAACAGTATAACCAAACTGGCCAAGCACCACCACCCACCATGAGAAATTCATGGTGCATGCAGCCCCAATGATACCGAAATCAAGCACGGACACAAAGAGCCAGCTAATGAATATGTGGACAACCAATGCCACCGCAGACACGTATGCGATAACAGCATTCTTGAGCTGGCACTGCAAGAACCTTTGAAGAGGTAATTGGAAGGCGAAGGAGAAATGAGTAGGGAGCATCCATAGAGATATGTTCCCTGCCATCTCGGCGATGTCTCGTGACTGACCCATGAACATCAAGATCTGAGCTGCATAGATATATACTGGCAAAATCAGGATCGAGATGCCAACGAGGACGATCCAAGACCGTTGCAGGTAGATCCCCAACATGTGGTGCTTCTTTGTTCCGAAAGCTTGTCCGCATAGCGTTTCTAGAGCACTTGCCATCCCTAACTGCAGTGATAGATGTTATTTGATTGTTGGAAATGTATTTAGTGAAGGAATCTGTAATTGAAGGAAAGAGAGGGAGAAGAAGATTACCATGAGCCCGAATACAAGTCCTAGGATGACGGTGCAGGCGATGGAGAAGGAAGCAAGCTCAAGATCGCCCAAGTGACCGGCAAAGGCTTGCGATATGATGTTCATGGTGTACATAGCTAGGCGGTTGAAGATGGCGGGCCCGGCGATTCTCCATAGCTTCTTTGATTCGATCAGGATCTTGCGGCTCAAACCAACTTCACCGGCTTCGACTGCTGGTTCAAGCAGCAAAGGCACTTTCTCTTCTTGGTCCTCCATCTTGACTCTTATGTTATCTTTGTTATTATTATTATTAATTTCCCGAGAGAGAGGGATAAGTCTCTTTAAAGAGCATTCAAGATTTGGCAGCCAAGCGGGGAAGCGGATTGCCTACCGACGCTGCCAATAGCTAGGCGACTATTAGACAGTATATGTGGACCCCACCATCATGTATGTGTTTCATCTGCCCCATTCATTTGTTGATTAATGTCTTAAATTTGTAAATCAAGAGGTCTGTTGACGACAAATTCGAGCAAGCTTTGATGCCATCCAGCAGGCTTCAATGCCATCGAAGTTAACTCGATGTCATCGATAGAATACGAAATTAATCAAGTTGGTTGTTGGACACTTTTGGTGTCTTGTTCGATGCCATTGAAGGGTGTTTAATGACATTGAAAGTCAAATCGATGCCATTGGTAAAATTCGAGAAATTCTTGTGTAGTTGCTAGAATGTTTTGGTTGTTAATTCAATGCCATCGAAGTGGGTTCAATGGCATCAATGGTCTATCGATACCATCAAAGGTGCCATCGAACTATCGGGCAGATTTATGCAGAGTTGCATATCTACGAGATTTGTTTTCAATTTTGATTGTAATTCTCCTATAGGCCATAAATAGGGGTGTAATTGAGATTATGGTGCATCTCAAGGCTTTTTAATTCGTTCCTAGGATTTTTAAAGGCTTATAAGGGGAGCTTCCAGGCTTGTTCAAATCGGGTATTCTCTCTACCTCTTGTAATTTTCGCTTTCATAGTGATTACTATCACTTTGTGCCTTGGTTTTTACCAAGGGTTTTTCCATGTTAAATTTAAAGTATTTGTGATTGGATTTGATTATTCGATTAGAATACTTTGCTTGATTCATCTTCATGTGCTTCCACAAGTCTCAAACACCATCTATTTTTTCAGATCATTTTCGAACTCAAAAATGCAGCAAATCCAAATCCCAAGCAGACTACACACGAAAACAGTGGTGATGAACACCACCATTAAAAACTTCCTAAAGCCCACTATAATATCTATTTACCATCTAACCTTTTGGGCATATCGTAATGTCTATTTTTCATTTACCCTCTTGATTACGTCACACGGACATAGATGAAGAGAAAACACAAATATAAGCTTCATCCAAAACTTTGTTGTCCTAAGAAGTTTCTAATGGTGAGCTGTTAATTAAAACTGTTTCATATGGTGTGGTCCACATGAGATTTGAATCAATCTCATTTTTCTCCACATTCCCTTAAACAGTCAGGAAAAAGCAAATTGGATGAATGGAGTACATAAAACAGAGATCATGCGTGGCCCACAGCACCGACCGTGTCAGTAGGCAATCCGCGTCCGCCAAACAGGCCACCATCAGCCAATGGTAAGTGCTTTTGTCAGCTATTTTGGCTTTGGATGCTGATTTCGCCCATTGGCATCGGGTGAGGAATGGAGTGCCCCGTTCCAAAATTCCTTTTGGACTAATGCCCTGAATTTATCTGGTAGAACGCATGGACTGCCAGGATATAGAATACATACATCAAGGTGGTCCCCACGGCAAGGGCCGCACCGAATCCGCTCTCTTCATTCGCATCAAACATCTAAAGAATCATTCCCGCCAAAAATAGGACAGGGATATATCAGAGGCGTAGGTTTAAAAAAATTCTACGACTATGACACTTTTGTCCAATGTAAATTGTAGGATTCCTTTTGCATGTTTTGCAGCATATCCTTCCATGGTGAACTCTCACTTCATGCAACCCACCTATCATGCATCCAAACCATGCATGCGATCCATCACCTAATCCTCACCATGCATCTCGAATACGTCCGACCACCGCCCGTCTCCAGCTGGGAACGGGCAGGAGCTCTGAGTGGCTACCGTGATGTATGAGTTCTATCCACACCGTCCATCCATCTATCCGTATCATTTTAGGATATAGAGCCTAAACTGAGGCGTATCAAAAACACAGGTGGACCACATAACGGGGATTAACCTCTTACCGTTGAAAACTTCTTACGGGCCACGAGAGTTTTGGATCGAGCTGATATTTGTGATTTCCCTTCGTTCAAGTCTATGTAACTTTATGAATAGGTTGGATGGTAAATAAATTTCGCCGTAGGGCTTAGGAAAGTTTCAAGGGTGAGCATCATCGCCACCACTGCTGTAGTGCGGTCCTCTTGAGCCTTGATTTTCTTATTTTTTGGTTCCATTCCATAAAATGATATGGAAAAGTAGATGGACGGTGTGGATAAAACCCATACATCACGGTGGCCACTTAGAGCTCCTGCCCGTTCCCAGCCGGAGACATGCGGGGTAGGACGCAATCAGCCTCCCTAAAAAATCCATCCCTGCCAAAAATTTGAGAGTGACATGTTACAAGTGGAATTTTCAATGGTAGGCTTCACCCAAGGTTAGCTTCAATTGGCTACAAATGAGGTTAAATTTTGGAATGCATAGCTAACACGGACAGAAAACAAAGATGCGGGATCTCAATTGGGGGTAGATTGGGTACTACCCTCATCGGGACCTAGCTAGTGAGGCCCACCCTCATTGGCTCAGCCTTCGAGCTTGGCTAGGCAGCTTGGCCTGGCTCAGTAAGCAGCAGCTTAGGTTTTGAAATTTGTAGTTTTTTTAAAATAATTCAAAATTTCAAGAATTTGCCGTCAAAATGATTTTTGGAAATTTCAAATAAAAAAAGTGTAGTGTGTAATTTTAGTCTCACATCGAAAATGATAAAAAGTGTTTTAGGGTTTATATGTGGATATGTGTGTAGTATTTTTACTTGAATGTTTTAGAGATTTTGATGCTCGAGTTGCGTATGCACTGAAACACATGCGTGCGCTCGCGCTTAGGTATGAGCGTAGTGTGGTTGTAGTGGCGCACTTTGCATGCTTCACACGTGCGTGGTGTGAGTGGTTTGGTAGGAGCCTAGGTGCGATGAGTCTGAAATGAGTTAAGGTTTTATAGGCGACTAAGAACGATCGGATCATAAATCGGAAACGGTTAGCCATTTCTGAAAATGACTATCGGCCTTGAAAGCCACAACGGTCTAAAAACGGACGAACCATGATGATCCAACGGTCAAATCTTTCGATCCGACGACCAGAAACAGATGAAATTAATGATCAAGGGTCAGAAACGTTTTTCAAACGTTTTGAACCATTGATGGCTACCTAGCAACGGTCCACTCCGTGGTGTCTATATAAGCTAGACCATTCCGGTCCAAATTCATCATCTAAAACAACGATCTCTCCCATTCCATTAGATTCTTCAGATCTCCTTCATAGAATATTATGAACATACCCACTGTTTGATTCTGCCAAGATAGATCTGCTGTGTTAAATCATTCCTAAGTGGACTCATCGTGATTGCTACATGCAAGATAGAGACAGGCTTGTCTTATCATGGAAGCAATTCACTTGTAATCCATCAATAATTGATAAGGGGGCGAATCACGATTTAAGGACAGCGTATCATTTTACGTGATTCAACCTAGTGAAACGAAATTGAAATTTATTTTATTTTAATCTTCTTTTCGGTATATCCAACACATTTTATCTAACATCAAGCAGCAACTCAGGCTAGCTACAGACCTTTTGAGCTGAGTTTGAGTTCAAGCCTACGAGCTGAGTTCGAGTTTAAGTTTTATGATTTTTAATATATATATAAAGTAAACCCGATACGAGTCGAATCGATTCAAACCAAGTCAAGTTACTAGAGCCGAGTCAAGTCGAGTTTGGTTTAGCTTGGACTTAGCAAGAGATTTTTTCAAGCTAAAAAATCTACTCAACTCAGCTCGAACCCAATTTCAAACTGAGTCGAGTGGAGGGAATTAACTGAGCCAACTCTGTTCATGTACAACCCTATGCACGATTATAGTAGTGCCAATGTATCTACTATACGGATCACTAGATGATGTGGTCTTGGTGATGGACCAACCAACAATCACATAATCCTACCAGCTAGTAACACACGGGCTCGTGAGAACCTAATACTCCATTCTTTCTATTATACAAATGCAGAAAGGTGAACGGATGGGACTACTCGAACCCTTGACCGGGTGTTGAAACTTATGATAGTCTGCAAGAGTAGGGAGCCCAATGACAGTCTACTCGAGCATGCATTGATGACCCTTACAGTGTAAATGTCTTACCGACTCGGATTAGCTACTGACAGGTTGAGTGGCCAGATTGGCTACTGAAGTGACGTCACCAAGTTATGTGGGTCCCATCATAATGTATGTGTTGTATCCACACCATCCATCCATTTGGAGAGAACATTTTATGGCATGAACCAAAGAATTAGTCAGATTCAAAGCTCCAATGAACCCCACCACAGAAAACAGTGGAGAAAGTGACGCCTACCATTAAAGAATTCTAAGGTCACAAAAGTTTTCGATCAAGCTGATATTTGTGTTTTCCCTTTTCTTGATGTATTTTTTAACTTTTGAACGGGTTGGTTGGCAAATAAACATCACGATGGACCTTAAGAACTTTTCAACCGTGGATGTCACTCTCTCCACTGTTTTCTGTAGTGGGGTCCACTACAGATTTGTATCTTATTCATTCTTTGATTCATGCCCTAAAATAATCTTTTCAAATGGATGGATGGTGTGGATACGACACATACATCATGGCGGGACCCACAGAACTTGGTGACGTCACTTCAGTAGCAGTCTCGCTACTCAACCTGTCAGTAGCTAATCTGCGTCCATGTCTTACTACATAACCAGTTCGTGTAACCTTCTCGCAATGCATCACATGCACACCATGATCGATGTACTAATATTGCCTTATGAAGAATATTGCCCTCCGATGAGTGGATGGGCCTGATTTTTTGGCCCGAGTCATATAATTCATGAGTTCCTGTGCATCGAGGATTATGTGCCACATGATTATAGTACAGTATAACTCTTTAAAAGTTTGTTTTTGAGCTTCGCAAAGCCCAAACGTGTGTAATAAAGTTCTTGTACATGCCACCATGGGACAGCATGGCCCAAAATAACACCACTATATTGATGCCCTAGCTCAAGAATTATGCTGATCCACCTGCCAGGTGGGCTACAGTTTGCATAACAAATGTACGGTTCCCATCTACATGTTTCCAGTATTGAAGCCCACACGTTGATAGAACCCAAATTTCTTTTTGGAAACATGTACAAGTTCGGACTAACCTGATGGATGGATTGAATCTTTACACGTGTGTGTAGCTGAGCTTTAGTGCACACACGTTTGTACTAGTAAAGCGTTCTTCCAGTAAAACTAGCAATTCTGAGTAAATTTTGGATAAAAATGCCAAACATCATAGTGTATGTCATGCTATTTTGGTTTATTAGAAAAACAAATATTGATCAATCAAATGTTGTACATTAAAGATTTAGCAACTCTGCAAATGGAAAAGAAAAACTTGTTACTTTGACCACTCCTGACACTCTGCAAATTCTATTGCCATTGTTTTCAGAGTCTTGTCAGCTGGTTGGAGCAATTTATTGGTTTCCTGAAATCCAATGACAGAGAGTTATCTAATTGAAAACAAAATCTTGTTTATCTTTATTTTTGTTCATGCTTGGTAACAAAGAAGTAGAACTAGTGAATTATCATCATCAACTTAATTTCATCCCAGCTAAAAACATTTTATGATGTTTCCCTCAATTTTTATGCCGGTTTTGATAGATTAATTACTTGTACACATCAGGTCATTGGAGTTTTGGTGCAAATTTTGCTTGGAATGAATACATCTTTAATTATATATTGGCAACATACAGGAAAATTTAGGTAGTACATCTTTAATTTTGGCATTTCTTCATGGTTACTCTGTATTGAAAATTGCATGCATGTTTAGGAGTGCAAAGTCCAGTTCTCTTTTTCTTAATCTGTAAAATACAAAAATTTTCAATACTAACTAAGAAACATGGTTCAAGGTTTCAATTCTTAATGGATTAATCATGGGAGGAGGGGCTGGACTTTTCATACATGGGAAGTTCCGAGTTGCTACAGAGAATTCGGTACTTACTCTCCATTTTATAGAACTTGAAATAGTTATAGAATTTTACACCTTTCAAAGTAGATATTTTTTTTTTCCTTTTTTGGTAAACGGACCAATGATTTGATTGTAAAAGTGTTTTCATTTCTCAGAATTTTTAAATTAGCAGGCAGTTCCGAAAACTAGTAACTTTTAATATTATCGTATTTCTCAGAAGAAGAAGAAGAATAAGAAATGAAGCTTGTTGGTTTCCGTATAGCAGAGTAAATTCAATCAGTAAAATGCTTACCGGCATTAATGGGAAATTCTAGTAATTTCACAAGGTTGAGATGTACAGGATCCTGTTGATGACGTTGCTGTTGTTTGTTCTCTTTAGCTTTATGTTGTCTTGTCTGCTAAGTAATTAATGCTGTATCCCGAAAGGAACACCCCATTCATTATCTTTTCCAATGGCAGGACCAAATAAATCAATGATCTAGACAATTGAACCACGGGCACCACTTCGTACAAACTGAAAAACTCTGCATATTGTGTGAAACTCTGCATATTGTGTAAGGGTCTGTTTGTACAAAAACGAAAAAGAGATAAAAAGAACAGTGTTTTTACCTAAAAATTCCATGCAACATATGATATTCCCATGCTTTGACTCACCATATTTATCAAAGGAAATTATGCTCCATGCAACATATGATATTCCCGTGTTTTGACTCACCATATTTATCAAAGGAAATTATGCTCTGTGACATCCTAAGCTTTATTGGTCCTAACCTTCATTTCGAAAATTTCAATACAATGACTAATTGCATGAATTAAATTTAGGCATAAACATAAAAACCAGCCTTATCTTTGATTTAGGTGGACCATACGATTAGAATCATTGTACACACCGATACCCACATTCTAAACTGTTTCCTCACATGTGACCTACCTGAATTCTTGAGCGCTATGCTTAAATGTTTTTTTTTTTTTTGTGGAATCCAATGGTTAGAGTGGATTTCTTATCATATTCACAGAGAGTCATTGGACATTTTTCTCAATTGTTTCATCTATTGTGTTCCACTGTAATCACATGCCAGCATGATTTTTTGGCGAACTATCTAATGTAGGATTACACAACTAATGGTCAAAGTAGACTTCACATGCATCATGGTGGATTAGAGTCCTTACAGTTACTGTTTGAAGAGATTTACCCAGCAGATTGCATGGTGTGACATCGGTGGTCTGTTGATGTCACCAAGTTTTGTGGGCATGACCATGACGTATGTGTTATATCCACAGAGTCCACCCATTTTGCGAGGTCATGTTAAGGCATGGGTCAAACAATGACACATATCCAAAGTGCAAGTGGGCTAGAAAGCAATGGGGACAATTACGTGCACCATTAGGCTGGATATGCAAAGGGGAATCTTACTCTGCCCCTACCTCGTGGAGTGATCGCTTATCCCTAAGGGCTTTGGGGATGGCCATATCCTCCACCTCTTCCAGGGGATTTCAGGTTGTGAAGTGGCTTAAACCAAGAGAAGGTTGGGTAAAGCTAAATGTTGATGGGTCAGCTAGAAGTAACCACATCCTTGCCTTTTCGAATGGATATGGGGTGGGTTCTAACAACATCGCTGAGGTGCGTGCAGTGTTATATGGTCTGCTCCTCTGTTTCAGCTACGGGTTGTGTTTGGTGGAGGTTGAATCGGATTCTAAGCTTGTGATTGACTCTCTCATGGGCAGGTCTAAGCCATCGTGAACATGGGCTTACTGGATGGCTTGAAAAACCAGCGTTATGAAGTCGGGTAACATCCGTTTCACTCACATTGCTCAGGAAGCTAACTGTCCAGGGGATGGTCTGCCCGTGAAGGCAGCGCTGCCTAAGGGAGTAAACTATATAGGGAGACCGCTGATCTCTCTCCCCCTATTCGGGGAATGATTTTGCTAGATAGGGTAGGGCTGGGTGCAATCAGGGAATTTAAATCTTTATAGGTTGTATGATAGGCATTCCCGTGGGCCTTTTTCGCTCTGTGGGAAACCGAATGTCCAGATTTTGTACATCTTTTCTCGTGGGCATTGTTGTCCATTGCATCAATGGTGCTGATTGAGGTAATCAAGAAGGTTAATGACAAAGACATGAAAAGGGTGGTCAGTAGCAGTGAAAATGGTGCCATTGGTGTGAAGATGATGTGTAAGATAATGAAAGAAGAACCTTTTGGGTTTTGTTTGTTCAGTGTGTGGTTATGATGGGCAGGTGGGTCTTGTTTAAATAGGGGCCTGAAATGGAGGGTTATAAGAGTAGAGGTTTTAGTTGCTTTGGAGCTACGATTAGAAGGCTGTTTTTGTAAGAGTTGAGTGAAGAAAATGGATCTGGGTTCTATATATATTCCTAGGCCTCACTGTGATGTTTATTTGCTATCTAACCTATTCTAAGGTCACACAGACTAGGATGAAGAGAAAACACAAATATCAATTTGATCCAAAACTTCTATGACCCCAAGAAGTTTTCAATGGTAGAAATTCAACCGCCGCTGCTTTCTATGGTGTGGCCCACTTGAGCTCTAGACCTGTCTCATTTTTTGGCCAATTCCCTAAGATAATCTTACAAAATAGATGGAGGTGTGGATATGACACATACATCGTGGTAGGACCAAAAAACTTGGTGACGTCAACACACTAGCGAGGTCCGTGCCACCACGCAATCCGTTTCTGAGATTTAACTTTCGTACCTACGTCATTCCCGCGACTGCTGAAGAGGAAGCGGATTGGCTGGTGTACCTTGCACGAGCTATATAGTTGGTGTATTGACGTCAGCAAGTTCTGTGGGTCCCATTATGAGGTGTGTGTTATATCCAAACCGTCCATCCATTTGATAAGATTGTCGTAAGGCTTGAGGCGAAAAATAAGATAGATATAAGGATCACGTGGACCACACTGAACAAAGCAGTGGTGGATTGAACGTCTACCATTGAAACCCTTTTTGGGGTCACGGAAGTTTTGGATCAATATGATATTTGTTTTTCCTCTTAATCGAGGTCTTTGTGATATTATGAACAGATTGGATGGTAAATAAATCTTGTGGTGGACCCTATGAATGTTTTAACGGTGAAAATTATTATCCCAGCTGCTATATATATATATATATATATATATCTATATATATATATATAGATATATAGATATATATATATATATGGTGTGCTCCATTTGAGCTTTAGATATGATTCGCTTTTTTTTGGTTCATGCTCTAAACTGAACTCAAAATTAGATAAACGATTGTGGATATAATAAATACATCTTGGGGCCACGTAATTTTGATCTCATTTAAAGCGGTCATACAACTCGAAGCTCGAGGACCGTCAAGGCTCCTCTTCACACGACACGTACCCACATCAGCTATATAGCTGCTGCAGGTACACCAGCCAATCCACTTCCTGTTGGAGATGTATAGGTTAGTATATTAGCAAAGAAAAGAAAATAAATATGGAGTCACACCAAACCCACCCTAATGTGCATGTGAAATTCACTCCGAGCATTAGTTGTGTGATCCAAGACCTGCGTAATCTAAAATTAGGCCCACGGCTAAAACATCAGGCGGACATGTAATTTAGATCAACCACACCAAAAAAAAAAAAAAAACCAAACAGTCGAGAGATATCTAATGTTGAATTTTTACGGTCCTATCCAATAAACCCCTTTGCTGGCATGGGTCCATTTGAATGAGAGCAGATTCAGCCAGTGTTTTACTGTGTTCGGTCAAGCTATGACCGTAGACCCACCTTGATATGCATATCAGCTTTGTCCATATATCTTGCCAGCTCATTTAGGGCATGAGTCAAAAAATGAAGTATATCCAAATCTCATGGGTACCAAACAATGGGAAACATTGGTGATTGAATGCCCATCATGAAAAACTTCCAAGGGTGCACCGTAATGTTTGTTTGTCATCCAACATTTTGATAAGGTTGCATAGACTTGGATGATGGGAAAACATAAATATTTGCTTAATCCAAAACTTTTTGTGCCCCATAATTAGAAGCTTCTAATAGTTGATCACCACTGCTTCATATTGTGTGGTATGCCTGATATTTGAATCTACATTTTTGAGAGAGCAGGGGAGAGAAGACCTATGAAGATGGTGGAGAAGACAGCCAAAGGGAGAAAGGAGGAGGTAGTGACAAGAGAATACACTATCAATCTCTACGGGCGTCTTCATGGATGCACCTTCAAAAAAATGGCTCCCAAAGTCATAAAAGTGATGAGGAAATTTCACTACAAGAAAACTACCCTTTATTGGTGGTTAAAACCGCCGTTAAAGGCATAGAAAACTGCCGGCTGTCAGGCAATTGCTGGCGGAACATATAAGAGAGAGATGAAGAATGGCTCAGATAGAAATGGGTATGTCATATATCATCATTAAAAATATCATAGTAGTGCATGACTTTCATTTCCTCATCATAGGCATCCTTCACCTGCATTTCCTTTAACTAAAAAAATCTGCACGCAGTACTGAAAATGAGAGAGATGACGAAAACCCTAACCTTCTTAGGAATGGGAGGGAGGGGGAGAGGGAGAGGTAGGGAGGGAGGGAGAGCGAGAGCAAGCGGAGAGGGAGAGGGAGCGGCGAGAGAGAGAGAGAGAGAGAGAGAGAGAGAGTGGGGGGCTACAATTTATTTTATTTTATTTTATTTATAGGGCCCCTAAGCCCACGGCCGGTAAATTTGGCCGCCGGCAAAGGGTAGCCCCAACCGACAGCTATGCTCACTTTTCTTGAAGCGTTTGCACAGAAGGCGATGAGGACAACAGATGTTAGGGTCGACGTGAAGCTAAACAAGCACACATGGAGCAGGGGTATCCGGGGTGGGTCTAGACGTGTCCGTGTGCACATCGCCCACAAGAGGAATGAAGAGGAAGATGCCAAGGAAGAGCTTTATTCGTTGGTCACCGTAGCAGAGGTCCCACCTGAAGGGCTTAAGGGATTGGGAACAAAGGTCATCGAAGAAGGAGATTAGACTCAGTAAACTTCAGTTTTTAAGAGGTTAAACTCAGTAAACTTTAGTTTTAAGAGGAACTTTTTTGAGATTTATGTTTTGATTTTTTATTTTTATTTTATTTTATTTTTTTATTTTTTATCAGTGCATTTTAGATGTATTCCGCATTTTGGATTTTGAGATTGTCCTTTGAAAGTTACATTCGGTCAGAATTTTTAGCTTTACGCATTGCATTGAAATGTTTAATTAAATGGCACTTAAGCTTTTAATCTTTAATGAAGAGTTGGGGAGAAAAAAAAACAAAAAAAAACAAAAAAAAAGAATCTACATTTTTGAGCCATTGCTAAAACCAAATGAATGACATGGATATAAAACACATACATCAAGGGGGCTTATAGGTAAAATGCTAACATGCTGAAGGTGAACATGCCAACATGAGTTGGCGAAATTGAAGGATGGAGTGGATTTCTCAAGAACATCGTGGTGGGACCAATAGGTAAAACGTTAACATGCACTTTAGAGAGACTGCTGGAATGGGTTTCCACCCTCTAGCAAACCCAACTCCAAACATGAAGTGGACCATAACACATGAAAAGTTTTATGTGTAATTTTAATGGGGTGGATCGCCTTGAGTGTTGAATCAACTCATTTTTAGGAACAAGGCAAAACAATGTGTGGGGCATCCGATGGATGGTGAGGATTTATGAAGGACATTGTGGTGGGACCCACATAGAGAGAGACAGAGAGCGAAGCTTGGAGAATATTATGAAGAGAATGATTTTAGGTATTTGCAGCCGGTCTCCACGATAGATGATGGATGGGTAAAATGTATTTGTATTCTCAGCTATAAAGTAAGAAGCATGATTTGAAATATATAAAGTTTAAAAGAATTTTATTGTAAATTTAATATCTAAGAAGAATTTTCCTGACAAAATCAAGAAAACAACAGCATGAAAATATGTTTTTAGCCAATTTTACGGAAAAAAAAAAAAAAACATTTGTGAAATTCAGGACTAACGACCTTTTTCAAAAAACTAGCTGGTTAACTGATATAATTATCACTCCACTTAGGTGGGGCCACAACTATGTTTATGTAAAATCCATATGCCTAAATTTTAGTGTGGTATTTAAGTAGGGCCACCACGATGTTTATGTAAAATTCCTGTGCCTAAATTTAATTAGTGTAGTATTTAATGGTTGGAGTGAATTTCATATGGTACAGTATTTATGTTTATGTAAAATCCCCATGCCTAAATTTTTGTGTGATATTAAACGGTTGGAGTGAATTTCATATGGTATGTTATTTAAATTTTAGTATTGTATCTAATATTAGTTGGTGTGGTATCTAATGAATTTTAGACTCTAGGCCTGATCCACACGTCTCTCCTTGTAGCATTATCCACCACCAAACAAATGAAAGAGAAAGCTCGTTCCTAGCTGGCATGGGACCTTGGCAGCTGTTGGGTGGTCTATTTTAGAGCCATCAAACAACCAATTGCGGGTCCATTTATTTACCTACCCTGACGTGGATTACTAACATATGGGGCATATGAGGAATGCAGATGCGTTCATCTTTGACACAAGGATGAATGTGATGAGGTCGATCACCATCTTCCCCAAGGGGATAACTACTCTGAAACGACGGAGTTTCCCTGGACTCTTCATAATGACACCTCGAATCCACAAGGAAAATAAGGAAATAGAAATAAATTCTTAAAAATTCATAAATTGATTGATGATTGATATAAATGAGTTTACAATACTTAAAATAGGGATACTAAGCATTGGAATAAGTTTTGGAATTAAAATACAACTAAAACTCTTAGAAATCGTGACTTACTTATTATTTATAGACTATCGTGATTCCTACTGGATATCATGGTTTAGCAAAAAATAGTAAGTGTCCTATTTGACTTAACCATGCTATTTTCCTAACTTTTTAAAGCACTTTTCTTGTTGGACGCAACTTCTAAAACTCAAAGTATGAAGACTTATAATCAAACTAAAACTTACTATAAGTAGTAAAAACGAAAATTTGATGGTCAATTTGATGGAATCTCACAAATTCAGCATGCACAACCTAGCATAGTGGGGTTGGATGGCTAAAATTTCATCCTACGCCAAATCATATACGGTACGTTGGATAACTCATTGCAGTGCGCGAGATACTCCCTTTTAAGGTCCTGTCAATCTGGATTATTTCTGCAGCGGGCCTTTTCTAGTCCATGCATGTTAGCCATGAAATTGCCGGCGTCCCGCTCTACGTCAGTCTTTACTTTTTCATAAAGGTTCTGTGCCGAAAACGTGCTCACGGTCATTTTTTATTGGCGTTGGTTGGATAGAGTACATTCGGGTCTTGATTAAAGGCCGATCCATGATTGGACCCGATTGATAATTGAATAATTCATCCTAGGCCCACAGGCCATCAATCTTTAATGGTGGGAGACATGTGAATCCACGACTGTACGGACATTTGGACCACTAGCAAACTGATCAAAACTTAATTCAAATCACGTATTTTACTTTGCAGTCTTTCATAACCTTTCTTTCGATGTGTGATGAATGATAGGGGGAGACCGAAATAATCATACGGTATGGATGGATCAGTTGTGAAAATGGGAGAAAGATTAGACCTAAGCCCCCGGCAGGTCTAAAAAATTCAGGTTCGGTTAACCATGCGGTCCATCTTGTGTCAAGTATGTCTGTTTGTTGGATCAGCTCCGAGCTGTGCTGTCTGATAATGGTGAGCATTGGAAGTATTCTTTTCACCGAGTTTTGGGCTGATAAAATTTTAATGGGCCTCAGGCCTATGTATTTGTAACTGGGTTGGGCTTGTGCTTGGGCCCACCTTGGCCCTGGCTAACACGGCACATTGACACCTCATATTCATGAACCTTGTCATCTCTTTCTTGTTTTCAAGATTCACTAATTGGATGTACCATGCGTCAAAAATCTCCCAAATTTGAAAGACCCTGTCCATCCTTTAAAAAAATAAAAATAAAAAAAATTCGGTCTTTTATCTTTTGAACGTGGACCTTGGTATTTCTTATTGTTATTTGTTGGCAGTTGAGGAGCTAGGATGATCCTTTTGGCCGAACAATATGTTAAATAGGTTTTTGATGCAGAGCTGCTCGCAAACACTTTCATGACAAAGATGGATCAAAGAAGACCCGAGTGTAAGCAGAAATGATCCGACAGTCAGAACCTTAAATCAATCATATCTCGCAAATCAGAACGAGTTTTTCAACATATTATATATTATTTTGGATGGAAAACCTACTTAAGCCAACCAACCCTGCTATGTTGGGTTGCCCACACCAGATTTATGATATTCCATCATATGGACGAATCATATGTGAGGAGTTATTCCTTGAGAAAGACAGTGATCGACCTCATCATGTTCCTCTTTGCACCAGTTTTTCATGTCATTAGGTGCAATCTCCACTGCACAAATGGACCATGCACAATTACTGGAACTGTTCTTCTGGTGGCTTCCATCAAGAATGGTTGCTGTGCTAACGTCCAACCGATTGGACAATCTGTCTGATTAATTGATTCCCCTCATTTTGGGGGCCACTTACAGGAAGACTAGAGCTGTCCTTAGTTTTACACCATGGCCATATGGCTCATCCAAGGCTAGAACCACCAGTATATGGTTCCAGTCACCGCACTTGAGTCATATCATGGAACGCGGAGATGGCGTGTCGACAGAAAATCAATCTGCTGACCACCTCCTCTCTTTACCATCCCAACTCCTAGGCCCATGGTGGACCACTGCCAAAAGGTTCAAACGCCCGTTCATCATCATCATCATATTAGCCTTTTACCTGAGATGAGTAAACTTACATGGCCCCGCATGGGATGGGGTAGATGGGTGTGGCACGCGGAGTTGTCTCCAAGAATCTCACTATTCATTTGGAAAGTATTGTTGAAAGCATGGTGCCATCCAAGCGCGCGGGATCCTTCTGGCATCAAAGTGTGTATGCTGCGTAGCCAACTCTTCCCAGGGCCACTCAGGAGAGTCCCTTCAACATCTGTTCCTCTCCAACACTCTAGCGGCAGCAAGCTGAGAGTTCTTTGGAGGAGTTTTCGGCATTGCGCCCAATCGATCGAGGCCAGATTAGGCCAATGGGGGATCGCCCCTGCGTCGGGAGGGGGAGTATGAACCTTACAGAAGCTGGTCCCTTGTATTATACTTTGGGAAATTTGGAAATCCATAAATTCTGCTAAATTTGATGGGAAAACCCCATCTGCAGTGGACCTGATTGTGAAAGTCAGATGGTGGTTATCCTCCATCAGTGAGTGCACGCCGAGGCCCTTTCTATCAATGGCCAACCGCTCGATTCTTTCTGATTTGGGGATGGTAGCTCCTACCCTGCCGATGCAACTTCCTAAGATCGTCAAGTGGTTTAAGCCTACCATAGTCTAGGCAAATGTGAACGTAGACAGGTCTGCTAGGGGCAACCCAGGTGTGTCAGAAGGAGGGAGAGTCTGCAGATGTGATAAGGGAGAGCTCATCTTTGCTTTCTCGGAAGGCAATGGGGTTGGCTCAAACATCAGTGCTGAGTTCCGGGCAGTCCATGACAGACTGCTAATCTGTTTCAAATTGGGCTTATCTAAAGTTGTTGTGGAATCAGACTCCCAGCTGGTGGTGACGTTTCTGAACGGTAGCTCCCTCCCGGGTTGGAAATAGATATATTGGTTATCCGGAATTGAGAGTATTAAGCATAGAGGTCAGGTGGAGTTTGTCCATATTTTCAGGGAAAGTAACACACCAGTAGATGGCATGGCTCGCATGGGCAGTCAGAGTCAAACATCTACTATGGTCCGTCATTTCTTGAATCTCCCATCCCACGCTAGGGGTCTCATCTTACTGGGTAAAGTGGGTCTGGGAGCTATCAGGCATGTCTCCGGTGGGATCTATCAGTGTCTGGGGCCGGAGGCCGTGAGAGTTGCCTGGATGATGTCTTCTCCAATATTATCTTCAACCTTTCCTGCTTTTGTTTTGACAGGCTTTACCAGGACCCTTTCTTCCGGGAAGCCCCAAAGTCATGTAAATGTTGCCTCGGGGTATGAAATGCAGGAGAGATAATTTAAAAATAAAATAAAATATTAGCCTTTTACCAGCAGACTGGACAGCCGGCCATTGTTGACGAAAAATGGTACCTCAGAAGCCTGCCACGTTTAATTTGGAGCTACACCCTATGCATTACTCTATTCATTATTGGTCCATAGGAGTGTACCTTTCTCCCGGAAAGCCCCATAGTCATGTAAATTTTGTCTTAGGGAATGAAATGCTGGAGAGATAATTTAAAAATAAAATAAAATATTAGCCTTTTGCCAGCAGACAGGACAGCCGGCGATTGTTGACTAGAAATGGTACCTCGGAAGCCTCGCGAAGTTTAATTTGGAGCTACACCCTATGCATTACTCTATCGATCATGGTTGGTCCATAGCCTTGGATAGTCTACCACCGTTTAAAAAATGGTGTTGACTCTTCAATCATTTTTAAGTCGACGGTTAAGATTGCTTCATCAGCCTGATTTTACAGATATGGAATGTACACATTGTGCCTAAGAATTTGGACGGCTGGATAGTCTTATTTGAATGGCACGTGTTAGGAGAAAATGGTAGTTAACTAGCATCATGGATGGTATGGTCTTCTGATCTTATAAATCAAGGATAGTGGAGGGAGAAATCAGAATCAGAAAAGACGTTATTTTCCTTTTCTACAAAACAGAGAGAGAAGGAATGGAGAGGAGAGGATTTCTTGTTTCCCTCTTTCTATTAAAAGTGCTATTATACTCTGGAGGATATTCGAAGGTGAGCAGTTGCTTGGATTCGGAGAGAAAAGCTCTGACTACTTTTCGGAAGGCTCTGAACGATCCCTCCAACCTTCTCTCTTCTTGGGATGATGAAGACTCGGACTGCTGCAAATGGAGAGGAATTACCTGCCACAACATAGCTGGGTATGTCCTTAAACTCGACCTCCGCAGCTTCTCAGGTCCAAGTTTAAGTGCCGGAATTGATCCAGCTCTGGTTGAACTGAAGCATCTTCAGCTCTTGGACTTGAGCTATAATGATTTTAATGGCGCCCCATTTCCACAGTTGTTGGGTTCCATGAAGGAGTTGAGGCATTTGCATTTGTCAGATGCAGGGTTCAGTGGGAGAATCCCTCATCAACTTGGAAACCTCTCTAAACTCATTTCCTTGCAACTTTCTTCATATTCTAACAACTACTTGAGTGCCAAAAACCTGTGGTGGTTGACAAGCCTACCTTCTCTCAAGTACCTAGACTTGTCTTATGTGAACCTTTCCATGGCAAGCCATGATTGGGTCCACGTAATGAACATGTCTCCTTCCCTCGTTGAGCTACGCTTATTAAACTGTGGTCTTTCATAGATTTCTCCAACTCTTGCTTCTATAAATTTCACATCTCTCCGTCTTCTTGATCTCGCAGCGAACAACTTCAACTCCACGATTCCAAACTGGATAGCTAACATTAGTAGTCTCGTGTCCTTGCATCTTGCATCTAACAACTTTCATGGTGAGGTCCCTACAACTCTAGGACAACTTTCTAACTTGGATAGGCTTGACGTCTCTTACAACTCCTTGACAGGAAATGTGTCTGAAAGTCATTTTAGGGCGTGTTTGGGCAGTGGGATTAGAAGGGATTAGGTGGGATGGGATTCATCTGGTCCTGTGCCAATTCCACTTCATGTTTGGGAAGAATGGAAAAGCTTGGAATTAGAATTTATTGGAATTGCGTTGGTCCCGTGCCAATTTCACTCATGTTAGCAAGTTGTGTAGGTTCCATCATGATGTGTTGGCTATATCCACACCGTCCACCCATTTTTCGAGATTATTTTAGGGCACGTTTGGCCGGTCGAATTGGAAGGGATAGGATGGTATTGGAAGGGATTGGAAGTTAAATCCCGGGACTGGCCGGGCGTGCCAAACAGAGTCGGTGATATGATCCCAATCCCATGGGTCTTAAGACAATCCACTGACAACACCATCATTACCTTTAAATCCCATCCAATCCACCCTAATCCGTTCAAATTTGCCTGGGACGTGTTTGGTACGAGGGATTGGAAGGGATGGGAAGGTTTAATCCCGGGATTGGCCGGGCGTGCCAAACAGACTGGATATAGCAATCCAAGGATATAGCAATCCCATGGATCTCAAGACAATCCACTGACAACACCATCATTACCTAGAAATCCATGCCATCCACCCTAATATCATTCAATCCCTTCCAATCCACCCGGACAAACCGGCCCTTAGAGCATGGGCCAAAAAACCAGGTAAATCTAAAGCTAAAGTGGACCCCACCATAGAAAGCAATGGGGATTGAATACTTACCATTGAAAACTTCTTTGGGGCCACATAAGTTTTGGATCTACCTCATTTTTAGGTTCATGCCATAAAATGAGGTTACAAAACAAATGAACGGTTTAGATATAACACATGTGTGTTGTTCACAGTCATTTCAAATGATGGTGGGTATATCCATTCAATGTACCACCATATTACCAACAAAGCATAGCATTAATCTTATCCCATGGCAATAGGGAATCCCTGCAATGGATAATAAATATGTTTTTGGAATCCCATCCCACCTAATCCCTTCTAATCCCACAGCCCAAACTAACCCTGAATGCCTTATTGTTGTCTTCCAATTTTTTGGTTTTTGATCTACATCCTGATTGGGCCCCTCCATTTCAGCTACATATCAATCGTCTAGGATCATCTCGTTTAGGCCCTCGATTTCCTCCCTGGCTAAGAACACAAAAATACTTATATATACTGGATCTCTCTAACACAACCATCTCAACCATCATGCCCACCTGGTTTTTGGATTTAACATCCAATCTTAATTCATTGAACCTTTCAAATAATGAGATTTCTGGCCAATAGCCCAACCTTTTCAAAATGGAGCCTCAAGCCTACATTGATTTGAGCTCGAATCATTTCAGTGGTCCCATACCTTGCATATCGAATGGAATCACGGTACTTGATCTCTACAACAATCAATTTTCTGGGTCGATCCCACCAAATTTTACATCTACATTGTACAATTTACAATTCTTTTCATCCAGAGGTAACCAAATCAGTGGCAAAATTCCCTCATCCATGGAAGGAATGAAATCCTTGATTGTCCTTGATCTTTCTGGAAACAATATAAATGGCATCATTCCATTGAGATTGGGTAATTGTGTAGAGCTTAAGGCAATTGATTTGAGCAAGAACATGTTATCAAGTGGAATACCCAATTCTTTGGGTTTGTTATGTCAACTCCAAACAATGCACATGAGCAACAATAGCCTATCAGGAAAACTCCCATCATCTTTGAAGAAATGTACTAGTTTGGAGACTCTCGACCTTGGATACAACAATTTCTCTGGTGGTATTCCCACTTGGATTAGCAAAAGTTTTCCAGCTTTAAGGTTTCTGAGTTTACGATCCAAGATGTTTACAAGCAACATCCCACCACAATGATTAAACCTAACTTCCTTTCAGGTCCTTGATGTGGGACAAAACTGTTTATCTAGTTCAATTCCTCATGGTTTTGAAAATCTCATGGCAATGAAAAATGAGCAGAAGACAAACAAGCTTCTTTTCTATGGAAAGTATATATCATATTATAAGGAAAACTTGCTTGTGTTAGCGAAGGGACAAATGCTTGAATATACTAGAACAATTTCAATGGTTACATGCATGGACCTTTCAAGCAATAACTTCTCTGGAGAGATTCCTGAAGGACTCACTAGTCGTTTGGGATTGCGTGTCTTAAACTTATTCAGAAACCATTTGACTGAAAAGATTCCAGACAAGATTGGTAAATTGGCATTGATAGAGTCTCTTGATTTCTCCAAAAATCAGCTTTCAGGTACAATTCCTATCAGGATGTCGAATTTAACATATCTAAGTCACTTGAACTTGTCGTATAACAATTTGTCGGGGAGAATTCCATCAGGAAATCAGCTTCAAACACTTGAAGATACATCTATTTATGCTGGCAACGATGGGTTCTGTGGACATCCTCTTACAGATAAATGTTTTAGCGATGAGATACCTCAAGATCCAACGGCTGTTGGAGGTGATATAGAAAAAGATGAAGAAGAGTATGAAATGCATTGGTTTTACTCCGCGATGGGACCAAGATTTGCTGTGGGTTTTTGGGCCTTTTGTGGCGTTTTTGTTCTAAAGAAGTCTTGGAGGATTGCATATTACCACTTCTTCGATGAGATGAACGATAGACTTTTTTGTAACCGTCGCTTGACAGGAAGTTAGATTCAAGAAGTTTTATGGAAACCCAGGTCATTAACCCAAGTCGTTTTACAGTGTTTTTTTTTATTGCCCCCTTCAATGTACATAATTTTCAAGTGTCAATAAAATTACAAGTGGTAGCTGCACTACTCATCAATTGGGCTACGCTTGTAAGAGAAGTACACCGTTAGTTACCCACCTAATGAGTGCATTGGCTTAATTTTTTGGGCCAAGGTACGGAGTGGGACTATGATTTGGCTAGTTGAACCATTGTCACACGTGGAGACTTTGGTTAGCAAGTCGAATGCATAGACATGTTTTGCACTCTCCAAACATTTATCTTGTTCATCCTAGTTGTGTGACCTCTATGCATATGAATATATAGTCAGTGGATTCTAATCATCCATCTAGTGGGCCTCAAACTGGTCATCCACCATAAAAATACAAACTATTTGGGGATTAAGAATAAGGTGACATGCCATGTAAATCACAATATTACATATGCCAATGTGACAGGCATCTCTAAGATATAGGCCAATCCCAGTTTGGTCTCTATGTGAACATGCTTGGCTCAAAAAGGCCCACTTGGCTAGTCATTGGCTAAGCCACACATGAGTATTAAATATGCATGCTTTTTCATATCACATTCTAACATGATCTACCGCAACCATTTGATGGAGCAGATATAACACAAGCATCACATTAGGCCCCACAGAGCTTAGGGTTACGGGAAATCATGTCCCTGTGGAAAGGCCTGGTATGTGGCAGAGTTCAGGCCTCAGCCCGGATAATATATAATTATGATTGTCCGCATATGTGGCAGTGTTTGTGAAATGAATTGTGTAATTGAAAACGATCGTGTTATGCATCGTGTATGCACATGAAATGAGAAAAAGGAAAGGCATGCATGATTGGGAAGCATTGCCGTAGGTGATTGTCGAAGTTTTACGCACCTTACACCTTCTGAGAAGCATCTAAATGGGCGTGTAACACAGTTGAAGCATATAACTTTTACACAAATTTAGAATAATCACAACTTCAATGGGACGCACCGGTATGTTTGATTAGAATATCCAACCCCTAGTTAGATATAAATTGTTGATCAATTAGGCCTACCTTATAGAATTCTTACATTCTACTACTTAGACCACGTTAATCAATGTTTAAGGTTTACTTTTAAAAACATTTTGAAAAAAACATGTTTCATTATTCCAAAGAAAATGTCCGAACGGTTTTTGTTTTTGTTTTTAAAGAGAAATCTCATTTCAATGGATCAGAAAATCCTTCTTTTTTACAATGTATGATTCGGGTAGGCCCCACGATTTGGGCCCGCCTATATTAAAAAGATACCAAAAGCAAGAAAGCCAAGAAACACCGGAGGCGGTTAGCCTCTACGCAGGCTGCCTAGTCCTACTTTGTCCAAGAACAAAAGGCCACGAATCTTTGGAGGGAGGTCTTGCCTCGTTTAGAATAGCAAGTCAGCATGGCCAAGCCAGTCCATCTCCAGGGTGGTTAGCCTCCCTAGGAGTGTGGGCCAGCCGCACTTCCATACTGAGCATGAGTGACTTGATCCTAGCCCTCTAATACCACACTGGCCATGAGACTGAAGATTGGGTAGAGAGGGCTGTCACGACAGACTTAGAGTCACTCACAACTTCCACTTTGGAGAACCTGAACCTGGCACGCAGGGTGAGGCCATCAAGAATAGCCCTAATTTCTGCTCGAGTGTTGGTGCCGAAGCCATAAACATAAGCGAAAGCAAATAGGAGGTCTCCCTTGCTACTAAGGCCTTGAGTTTCCTAAAGCCAAACCAGTGACATTGAGTTTGATCCAACCCTGCTGAGGTCTGATCCACTTTACAACCTGAATTTTTTGCGGCCCCGCAGCTAGAATTTCTATCCCCGAGGCATTAAGAGTGATCGACATGGACCACGTAATAGATTTTGGTGGAGGGAGGAGGGGGCCAATGAGGCTAAGCCAACAATGTATGTGGAAGATAACCCTAGAGCCGGAAGTCTCTACCTCTTCAAAATGGGCAGCGTTCCTTGCCCTCCAATCTTCTTCGACCCTAACGGTTTAGAAAATAGCCATGCTGAGTGAATGGTAAATTCTCTCGACTAAGAGTTAGCCCAGATACGTTTGTCCTCCAAGGATGATGTGCAAATTCCCTCATCTAAGATGTGATCGAGCACTACTTCGGGAAGAAGAGGTCGGACACGAGAAGGATCACGCCAACCATTAGGCCCTGTCCAATCTAGAACCTGATGAGGCTGGTGGGGCAGCACTTGAAGTTTCCATTCCTTCAGGGGGCCTAGACCAGACCAATCATCATCCCAGAACAGACATCGCCACGTTCAATAAGCCAGTGGGTGTGTGCATAGACAGTTGGGAGAAGATTGCAGATTTTCTTCTACAATGTTGATGCAAACGTCGCTCTACTAATGCCCCCTGACGCTAGCACATGGTTGGGATATTTCTCTCTCATGAACGCTGCCCAAAAGCTGTCACTGCCCCTGCACGCGATGCTCCAAGCCATCTTCAGTTTGAAAGCTTTCATGACGCTGCTTAAGCTTTTCACCCCTAGCCTTCCTTCAGATTTGGACATTGCAATCGTCAACCATTTGACCCAGTGACATTTTTTGCGATTACCATCCCATCCCCAAAAGAAGTCAGCTAAGGCCTTTTTCAGATCGCCCAACAAGCCAACAGGGACATCAAAGGCCACCATAGTGTGGATTGGGATACCAATAAGCACATGGTTTAAAAGTGTTAGTCGGTCCGCCTATGACTAGGGGTGCACATTGAACCGGTAGAACCGTGGAACTGGACCAGAACCATTGGATCGGTATGGTTCTAGACAGCACTGGGGTCCAAAATTGCAAGAACCGTTGGATACGGTTCGGTTCCGGTTTAGGGGCATGTAAGACCGAACCGAACCGTTAACCGAACCGTGGACCTAAACCGTGGAACCGATCCGTTGAACCGTGGCCCAGAACCGTGAATCTGAACCTTAGATCCGAACTATTGATTCCAACTTAAAGATTTATAAATAAATAAATAAAAACCTATCTCTTTCTCATTCTCTCACCATCTCTCACCCTGTAACTATGTGTGGCTCACTCTGGTCATCCCTCTCTCTCACTCGCCCCTGCCCAATCTCTTCACTCCCCATCTCCCTCCCTCCCTCCCTCTCTCTCTCTCTCTAAGTCTCTCTATCTCTCTTTCTCTTACCGTCTCCCTCTCTCTCGCTGTCTACGTGGTGCGGTGTGTGCAGTCGCCCAGGCCCCTGCCCTCTCTCTCTCTCTCTCTCTCTCTCTCTCTCTCTCTCTCTCTCTCTCGTCGTTCGGTTGTCGGCTGCCCAAGCCCTTGCTTGCGATTGCTCAGGCCCCTATGTGTGATTGCTTGGCCTTTGAACAGGTTGCCATCCATCTTCTCCCTCTATGCTAGTTGTTGTTAGCCTGTTAACACTTTATTTGCATTCCAAGAAAGAATGCCTGATGCTAGAAATCTCTACTTAAGTTGAAGTGCACTCCTGGAAAGAGAAGCAAATTGTAATTGGGCTAGATTTAAACAAAACCCAGAACTGTGGAACTGAACCGGTTTTCACGGTCCAGTTCTGGTTCGGTTCTAGTGTGCTAACGGTCCAGTTCCGGTTCTGAAAATTCCAGAACCATTAGGAACGGTTCGGTTTCAGTTTCACCCTAGAACCGGACCGAACCGAACCGTGTGCACCCTTACCTGTGATAGCAGTCTACATTTCTATCCTAAAATTCTGTTGAATATCTTCTCTAAAACGGGCTGGAAGTAAGCCTTGTGGGGTCTACCCTTGTAGATAGGAACTCCAAGATAAGTAAAGGTGGTCGTCCCTCTATTGAAACCCATGATACGCTGGACAGATCTGGCACGCATGTCTGATTGACTGGTGAAGAGAACAAAGAAGCTTTTCTAGGTGTTAATCTTCTGGCCGGATGTTCTTTGGTATTGGAGGAGGAAATTCTTTATACGCTGAAGGGAGACGTTGTTCCCATTTGCAAGTAGAAATGTGTCATCTGCAAACACCATATGGGATACGAGAGGGCAGTTTCTACTAGTCTAGAATGAACGACAAAAACCTCAGACGATCAGTTGTTTGTAACCTCTACTTAGAACCTCTACCGTTGTGATAATTAAGAGACCCGGATAGATGGGATCCCTCGGCGAAGGCCTCTTGAGGATTTGAAGAAACCACATAGTTCACAATTTATTAGAATCGAGAGCCAAGAGTTATACCGGCATTTTTGAACCATTTCCATCCCAATCCCACTAAAGCCGAATTTGTGAAGGATTGCCGTAAGAAAACCCCAATCGAGCCCATCGTAGGCTTTTTCCATATCTACGTTGATGAGGATGTTTCCTCCTCTAACTTTTCGGTAGATGTCATGTGGTCCACTTGAGATTTAGATATGCCTTAGGCCCTCAGTTTTGGGATAATGCCCTAAAATGATAAGGAGAAATGGATGGACGGTGTGAATAAAACCCATACATCATGGTGACCACTCAAAGCTCCTGCCCGTTCCTACCATCATGGTGGGTTTATCCACACAGTCCATCCATTTTTCCTTATCATTTCACGGCATTATCCCAAAACCGAGGCAAAGCCAAACCATTTCAAGTTGACCACACCACAGGAAGAAGTGATAATGATTCTCACCATTGAAATTTTTTTAGGGCCCACTGTTATGTTTATTTGCCATACAACCCACTCATAAAGTTTTATGGACCTGGTTTAAGAGAAATCACAAATTTTCTGTGAAGGAAACTCTGTGGTAGATGCGTTAGCCAAGATGGCTTCTGAAGGGGATGCGCCAACTCTTTTTATCATTCTTCTTTGGAGTTGCCAAGGAGGATTAGTGGCAGTTTGGTCCTCGATAGGGCTAGGCTGGGTAACCTTCTAGCGTAGTTTCTTGATGCTCCTCTGTTTTTTCGTTTGTCTACTCGTTGTCAGGGTTTTGAGGGGGTGCTTTTGCGTAGCCTCTCTGGTCCAGTCCGTTGGTGCGGGTCCTTTTAGTGGGTCTGTCTGTATACGATAGGTGTGGTTCATTTCCTTTTTGTGGAAACCTGCCCGAAGGGTTATAAAGGTCGTATATTAGTGAATTTCCTTTTTACTTTTAAAAAAAAAAAAAAAAATCACAAATTTCAGCTTGATTCAAAACTTTTGTGGCCCCCAGGAAGTTTTCAACGGTAAGAGTTTAATACCAATTGTGTGGTCCACCTGTGTTTGTATTTGCCCAATTTTTGGGATTATATCTTAACATGATACTAAAAAAAATTTATGGATGATGTGGATATAACCCATACATCACGGTGGCTACTCAAAGTTCTGGCACGTTCCTAGCTGCAGACGGGCGGGGCAGGATGCAATCCAGGTGGTTTGGCTAGTGACGCTGCAGCTAGCCAGGCGGCAAGTGGTTGGTGCCATGTGGGCCCACCATGATCTATGCATTTTATCCGTACCTTCTATCCATTTTTACACATTATTTTAATCATTTACCTCATTTATGAGGTAGATCAAAATCTCAGGTGGACCACACCATGGGAAAGCAATAGTGATTGAACATCTACCATTGAAAACCTCATGGGGCCCACTATAATGTTTATTTGGCATCCAACCCGTAGATTACGTCATACAGACCTGGATGATGGTAAAAAACAAATATCAGCTTGATCCAAAACTTTGGTAGCCCCAAGAAGTTTTTAATGGTGAGAGTTCAATCAACACTATATGGCCCACTTGAGATTTTGATCTACCTCAGTTTTTGGGTTCATACTATAAATTTATTTTTAAAAATATATGGACGGCATGGATGAGACACATAAATCTTGTTGGGGTCCACGGAGCACCAACAAGGCAGTAGCCAATCCATTTATGATGCTCGTTCATCAAGAGCATCAGACGCAAATTTCATGCCAAAATCTTTACCAGGTAGTTTGTGCGCTGGAAACCTAGGTAGGGCCAACTGTCAATGTTTTAAGAAATCCACCCCATCCATCTGTTTTGTGAGATCATTCTAATACTTGAGAGAAAAATTGAACATGATCCAAGATTCAAGTGGGTCACACTAAAGGAAGATGTGGGTAGGGAAATTCCTATCATTGAAACCTCCCTGGGTTCAATAATGATGTTTACATGCCATCCATACCGTTCATAACGTCATTTGTACTAGGATGAATTGAGAACACAAATATTATCATGATTTAAAACTTCTATTCAACCACGGATATTTAAACTGTGGAAGTTCAATCCTCCCATTTTTAGCCCACTTGAAACCTTCCTGAGATTTCCCTAGATATTTATATGCCATCCAAACCCATCCAAGCGGGACACACACAATGGATGGGTTGGATTTATGAACCACGTCTGAGTGGGCCCAATAAATGATTTTGAATGTTTTAATGGGAGGGTAACCACTCTCAACTATTATATGTGGTGTGGCCCACCATGGATTGACTTGATTTTTAAGCCAGGGGCCCGCCATGGAATGGTGCATCTGATTGATGGGGTATATATTCGAGACACATCACGGTGGGGCCCGCACAACTCAACCTCATGTGCAGTTTCCATGAGATCGACCTCATAGTACCATTTTCCACACACACACACACACTCGGGTCTCAGGGGCTGCACGGGGTGCCGTATCACATGGACCATTCAAATTTTGAGCCCATGACACTTGTACAAAAGCGTATAGGTGTGCAAGTGAGCATACCTCTACACACACATGTGTGCGCGCGCGTACAGAGGAATGCTCACCTTGGCACCCTCTTACGTGAGCACCGTGCAAAATTTGAACAGTCTGCGTGATGCAGCACCCCTTAAAACCTCACAAGCTCAACTTTCAGCCAATATAAGACTCTGGTGGGCCATGGAAAAAGGAAACAATTTCCTCCCTTGATTTGCGTTTCTCTTTGGGCCCATCAAGTTTCAAGGGGTGCCACATTACGTGGACCATTCAAATTCTATGCCCGTAGCACATTTGGAAAGGTGCACACGTGTGTGTATATATATATCCTAATTACACTAAAATGAATCCGGTTATACCATATGGTAATGGGTTGTGGGTTGGGTTCAGTCAGAATTTTTCACATGTCTATCAGAAGGTCGGACCTTTTATTTTTATTTTTTCAAATGGGCCGGACTTGAGCTAACCTCAACCTGGCCCATATATGACCCTTTGCGCCACCGCTTCACCCGCTTGAGTACCATCTCAAAACAATGAATCTTGGTTATTGGCCCATCTATGGTGACGCTCAAGGGATGTCTGGTTTGGATAATCATGCAGGTGAGGGCACTTCCCATGAACGATCTGCCCAAACAGCCGGATCAGGGCTATAAATGTTCCTCCTATTCAAATATGTGGCCCCGAGTTCGTCACTCACCATCATCCCTTGGGTTACCACGGTGCATATGCTAACCGTTAACTCACCCATATTACATGACGAACTCCACCCATATAGTATGACAACCACAACCCACCCATATAACATGACACCAACCATATAACATGACCACTACAACCCACCCATATAACATGACCACCTCGAACCATATAACATGGGACGCGGATTGCGTCCTACCACCGCCGGGACGATAATCTGTCCAGGCAGAGGCCCACCGTGATGTAAGTGATTTATCCACGCTGTTAAACACTTTTATTAGATCATTTTAAGGTAAGAAGCAAAAACTTAAGTAGGTAAAAGGCTTATGTGGACCACAAAATAGGGATTTAACGTCCACCATTAAAAACTTCTTGGGAGCTGGAGAGGTTTCGGATCAAGCTGATATTTGTGTTTTCACTTCATCCACGTCTAAATACCGTCATTAATAGGTTGGATGGCATATATATATATATATATATAAGATCACGTTGGCTCTTTGAAAGGTCTCGGCGGGTGTCATTATCAGTGCAACTTCCTTTGAAGTGGTCTAGTGGAGTTGAGGACCTGACTCATCTTTAGGATAATACCTTAAAATGATTTGATAAAAGCATTTAATGGCGTGGATAAAACATTTACATCACGATGGGCCCTACAGAGCCCAGCCCAGATGGATTACCGTCCAGGTGGGGGTAGGATGGAATCCGCGTCCAACATGACAACGATCACCCACCCATATAACATGACAACCACATATAGTATATGTGATTTTCATATGTGATTTTCACATGAAACTTACTTTTGCTCTGATGATGGTTATTTTTCTTTTCTATTTTGAATTTGTGACTTATCATCTTCTTTTTTGGACTTCTTATTGAAATGAATCTTCATTAGATATTATATGTGATTTTCATATGAAGCTTACGTTTTAAATTTTGGGACTTAATATCTTCTTTTTCGGATTTCTTATTGAATTGATCTTGATTAGATAGTTTCTTCTGTTTTCATACGAAGCTTACTTTTGTTCTGATGGTGGTTATTTTTCTTTCCTGGGAGGATCGGGTAGCATGTCCATCAATTGCAGATAGATTTAAGACATCAAATAACATTTGCAAGGTTTTTATTGTAGGAAATAGTTCCCCTTGGAAAATGACATTGATTGTGGTTAAAAAAAGATTGAAAGACTTGAAGCACCGCAGCTTTCCATTTGCTAGAATTAAAAAGATAATGAAGTTAGATAAGGACATGTGGCGTATATCTTGGCGATGACATGGACAGATAACTTGAACTTTCTGGTGGATACTGAGCCTTGAAGGATGAGTTTGTTCGATCAATCTCCACATCTAGGGCCATGACGGTGGTGGTGCGTTCGTCAGAGTTCTACTCCTTTTCTCCAGGTGGAGCTCCTGAGCCAATAATGGGTGAACCTGTTATTGACCTTCCCTTGATTGTTAAACACTCTCATGTCTTAGAAGATATTGCAGCAAAAGAGAGGGTTGATCAGTAGAATAAATCAGAGTCACCTGATGATGGTAATTGAGCTGGAAAAAGAATACAAGGCAATTGCATCCGAGATTGGAGTACAAGTAAGCCTAGTACTGCTAATATTCTAAGAGTTTTCTGTTCATAGAAGTTTCTCTGTTGAATCCATGGGTTTTCAGTAATCTTCTTAAATCTCATGTTCTAAAGAGATTTCTTTTCATAAAAGTTTTTGTATTGAATGCAGATATTGTGTTGGGGCGACAATGTTTATAGATTTCCAATATTCATTCACAAGACACGGACAACAAGGATCCATTACAAAACTTTCAAGACAACGAGGATGAATAGACATCCCAAACAAAAGGCCATTACAAAACTGTAAAGGAGGCTACGTGATTTTAAAGGTTAATTTTAGTATTCATGGAGAACATGATGGTACACACGAGATGGACGGATTGGATGTTATGAACACATCATGGCGGGACCCACACACGGGATTGTAGGTTAGACTAAACACACCATGCTTTGTATTCGACACGGAAGGGGGAGAAGTCGTTTTTCTAGTTTGTTCTGGGTTTTGCATGCTGTCGATACTTTGATCACCAGCATGAAGTTATGATCAACCAATCGCAATTGTTCATCTTTCAAGCTACATTTGTTAATATAGATCAATTATTTTCCCAAAAGGAAGATCGTGGCCATTGATTTTTGGTGTTTTAGGAGAGTGACTCTATTCACTGATGTGGACCGATGAGTTAATATGGATGAGATCTAACCCTTTAATAAGGCGTGCCACCCCATGCGAAGCCGTGATAATAGCTACATGAGCTGTGTAAAATCTGCCTAAAAACTCTCAATTCGCAAGCACCTGCAAATTGGTGAGAAGAACCACATGAATGGATTGGATGGCATATGATAAACACGGTTGTGTCATACAGAACAAATGGTCAGCACCCCATCTCAATTCTTCCTTATAGTGTGGCCCACCTGAGTACTGGACGGACCAAACTTTTGACATTTAAGGAGAATATAAGGCAACGCACCTGATGGACAGCGTGGATGTGATGCACGATCTCCCCACGTGGTGCTCTTAGTAGTCATGCGTCTCCTTGAAAACAAATGTTCTCCACCCATGCCTTAGTTCGGTTTGGATTTTTGGTCGAGGTGGCCCCGTACGGTGCCATGGTTGCGACAAGAGCTTGTAAGGACCAGATTTAAGGAATTGTGGCTTTAAAATCACTTGTTTATTTTTCAGATGATAAAAATTCACGTCTGCCACTCGAACTGCAAGCTCTCTTCTATAAAAAACGAAAGGTCCTTCTAGGAAGGCCGTGGCCCCAATAAGGTTTCATTGGTGTCCGTTCAATCCAAGAGGTGGGCCACACAGGGAACTGCATGCGTAAATAAAGCATGAAAATCTTTTCCTTTTATTTATTTATTATTATTTTTTTTATATTAATCTGAGCTGTCCAACTAGGAAACTAAAATACTTATACAACTGTTCACGATTTAGCAATCTTAATCAAATCGGATTGCGTACTGAGTAACTCAGTATGCTCTTGTCGTACTGAGTAAACTCAGTTGGGCCCACCGTGATTCTATATAGCTTATCCACACTGTCCATCGGTTTTTTCAGCTTATTTAATGGTGAACCCAAAATTGAACCATATCCAAAGCTTCAAGTGGATCATAACACAGGAAGTGGGAATAACGATTTCCGCCGTTGAAAACTTGCTAGGCCCCACAGTGATGTTTATTTAGCATCCAACCTGTTCATAAGATCACAAAAACTTGGATGAATGGAAAACACATATATAAGCTTGATCCAAAACTTTTGTGGCCCTTAAGAATTTTTCAACTGTAGATGTTCAATTCACACTGTTTCCATGGTATGGTCAATTTATTCTTTATATATACTCTATTTTTAGATTCATGCCCTAAATTTATCTGTTAAAATGTTTGGAAGGAGTGGATAAAATATATAAACCTCAGTGCACCCCACAGATTTTACTCACTATGCTTAGCGTACTGAGCTACTCAGTGTACTCAATCCGCTTCCATCTCAATCACGTCTATAACAAAAAGGCCATCCATTGCACGGCGTACCTAATAAAAAGTCCAGACCCTACGCACGCATCTATAGTTTTCAGGAGTAGGACATCGAATCATCACCAACAATTTTGGCTTTTTTGATGGAAGTTCATGCGCTATGATGTTAGGTGGGCCCCTCGGTGATGTTTTTGAGGTATCCACCTTGGCCATCTGCTTTGAGAGATCATTTTATGACATGTGACCGAAAATGAGGTGGATTCAACACTCAAATGGCCCGCACGAGAGGAAGGAGTGGGGAGTCACCATGGTTGAAACATTTTTATGGCCACAAAAGTTTGGTATGAGACAATTTTTTTCGTATTTTCACTTCATCCCAGTGAGAATTAAATTATTGGTGGCCTTGCACAAAACCTTAGGATCTAGCCCTCCGGAACAAACCAGAATTATGGAATAATAATACAATGAAAAAACAATCGAAGCATAAACCACACAACAGAAGAGATTTTTACGTGGAAAACCCTCAAAGAGGTAAAAACCACGGGACCTAGTCCAGATTAACAATCCACTATAAAGTAGAACGTTACAACCTTCTTCACTCTCGCAGGAGCGGATAAACAGTAAGAGAATAAAAGAAAAATGGAGAGATCTAATCGATTATAAGGACGTAGAAGCGCTGAGATATCAAGTGCATAGTAGATCACCTCTATAAGTAAAACCTCCATTCCACAAGCTTCCCTCTCTCTTTCTCTCTCTCTCCCTCTCTCTCTCTCTCATACACACACATACACCTTTGATAACCCTAAACCCTTTAGTAAACCCTTGTAAAGCTTTAGAAAACCCTCTTGTATTCTTTCTCCCTTACCCTAGAAAAGCCCTAGGGACCCCTATTATAGTTTAGGAAACTCCCTTCCGCATCCTTGTTGCGAAAGGACCCAAATTCCGCAATTCGCACAAAATCGTGGAATGAATTTGCGTAACCTCGATTGGTCGTGCATGGTCCTCGACTGGTCGAGCGCCACTCACGACCGGTCGATCATCTCCCACAACCGGTCGAGCACCTCGGACAAAAACATTGGACGGTCGTTGGACTTTGAGTCGAGCGCCACCCACGACTGGTCGTGCAGCGCGGTGAAACGCTCCGAATTTTCAATCCGCTGCACTGTCTCTTCCCTGAACTGAGCAAAACTCCATCAAATCTCTCCCTTTCCGACTCAGGAGGGATTCACCTTCTTCAAGCCAGCCCGGTTTCTACAAACTTCAAACTTACACTTGAGCAAGGCCTTGGTCATCATGTCTGACCAAGCTGTAACATCTTCTATTCTAAAGTATCTCTGATCCAGTGATACCGAATTTCTATGTGCTTCGACTTAGATGCTGACTTGGATTCTTGCTCAAGTGTATAGCACTCTAACTATCACAATAGACCACGTTCTGCTCCTGCTTCAAGCTAAGTTCCTGTGGAAACCTCTTCATCGAAAGCATCTCTTTACATGCATCTATGACTGCAATGTACTCGGCCTCTGTCGTTGACAATGCTATGACCTTCTGTAGCTTGATCTGCCTAGAAACCGCTCCCCTTGCAACGTGAACATGAACCCTGATGTAGACTTCCTGGAGTCTATGTCACCTGCCATATCTGCATCTGTGTAGCCCTCTAACACAGGTTTTGCGTTACCATAGCATAGGCTCAACCTGGATGAGCCTCTTAGATACCGCAGTATCCGCTTCACAACTGCCCAATATTTTTTACCAGGTTTGGCAAGATACCAGCTGACAACACCAACTGTATATGCTATGTTTGGGCGCGTACACACCATAGCATACATCAAACTTCCTACTACTGACGCGTAGGGTGTCTTCTACATCTCATCCACCTCTGCCTTTGTCTTGGGACACTGCCTGTCGTTCAATCTGAAGTGACCATCCAGTGGAGTACTGACCAGTTTTGCTGCATTCATATTGAACCGTTATAAGACTTTCTCAATATTTGACAGCCAAAGCTTCCTACTGCTTCTGTCACGGGTTATCTCCATTCCTAGGATCTGTTTAGCTGAGCCCAAGTCTTTCATTGCAAAAGACTTGCCCAACTCCTATTTCAGCTTATTGATCTTTTTGATGTCTTTTCTCATGATGAGCATGTCATCAACGTATAACAGAAGAACTAAGAAATCACCATTTAAGAACCTACGCGTGAACACACAGTGGTCCGATTTCGTTCTGTCATACCCATGCTATAACATGAACGAGTCGAACTTCTTGTACCATTGCTGTGGAGCTTGTTTCAGCCCATACAAGCTCTTCCTCAACCTACACACCATATGCTCTTTGCCCTTGACTTTGAACCCCTCTGGTTGGTGCATGTACATCTCTTCTTCCAGGTCACCATGGAGGAAGACAGTTTTAACATCTAACTACTCTATCTTTAGATCCATGCAAGCCGCCAACCCAAGCAACACCTGTATAGATGTCATCTTCACCACTAGTGAGAATATCTCCTCGAAGTCTATTCCTTTCCTCTGGCCGAACCCTTTCACCACAAGTCTGGCTTTGAACCTTGTCTGTGAATTCTTCTGCTCAACCTTCTGTCTGAACACCCACTTGTTGCTCAAAGCTTTTTTGCCCTTAGGCAATTTTATCATATCATAGGTGTGGTTCTTATGTAAGGATTCCATCTCCCATTACATAGCTTTCAACCGCTCCTCCTTGTGCTCGTCGACTAAGGCCTTAGAATAGTCTTCGGACTCTCCCCCATCAGTCAACATAATGTACTCATATGGCGAGTACCTATTGGACGGCTGTCTGTCCTTATATGACCTCCTCACCTGTGGCTCAACAGGTAGATCAAGTGGGGGCTGCTCCCCTGGTCCATCTTCTGTAGAAACTCACTCGTCCTCTACACCTAATTAATGTACTCCCCCGTCATCAGGCACTGCGGGAGAAATAATCAGATCCATGTTCTCTAACATACCTGAACTGGGCTGGTTCTTCTCTGGCTTACTAATGTCTTCTATACACTGATCTTCAAAGAAAACCACATCTCTTTTCTTGACGAGCTTCTTCTTGGTCGGATCCCATAATTTGTAACCGAACTTTTCATCACCGTACCCCAAGAACACACTCTGCATGATTTTCATGTCGAGCTTGGACCTCTCATCCTTTGGTACGTAAACGGATGCACTGCATCCAAACACCCTGAGATGACTGTACGATGAATCCTGTCCAGTCCACACCTTCTCAAGCACTTCTCCATTCAAAGAGGCTGATGGAGACCTGTTTATCAGATATACTACTATGTACATCGCTTCTCCCCAGAACGTCTTGGGCAATTTCGTATGGGATAACATGCATCTGATTCTCTCTACAATGGTGCGATTTATTCGCTCAGCTACACCATTATGCTGGGAGGTCTTAGGAACTATCTGTTCATACCATATACCCAGGGACTTGCAATACTCATGAAAGTCGCCAATGTATTCACCACCATTGTCAGTGTGGATGCACTTTAATGATCTACATGTCTCTCTCTCGACCATAGCATGAAACAATTTAAACACACCAAAGATATAGTCCTTGGATTTCAAAGCCTAAACCCAAACCCTCCTGGATGCATCATCTATAAAAGTAACAAAATATAATGCCCTACCCAAGGTTTTTGTCCTCATAGGACCACAAACATCAGAATAAACCAAATCTAATGCATGCCCTTTATTAACATGAGAAGCAGATTTAATAAATGAAACTCTATGTTGTTTTCCTGATAAACAATCAAGACATGTTTTGAGAGGTGTACTTGTCATGCCTGGAAGGAGCTGCTTCCTCGCTAGTAGCTGAAGCCCTTTTTCACTCATGTGGCCTAGACGCCTGTGCCACATGTCAATAGCTGAATCTTTCGCTGCGTTTAACCCATCCTTGCACACACTGACACTTGCCTTGTAAAGGGTGCAACACTTCTTTCCTCTGGCTGCGATCAACAAACCCTTGATGAGCTTCCAGCGCCCACCAACAAACTGGCTTTCATAGCCATCATCATGCAACCTTCCTGTCGACATCAAGTTGAGGTGAAGGTCTGGGAGGTGCCTCACATCCCTGAGAACCAATGTGCAGCCCACATCGGTCTTCACACAAATATCACCGACCCCTACGATCTTCGATACTCCAGAATTTTTCATCTTCATGGTCCTATAGTTACCTGACGTGTAGCTTGTGAAGAAGTCCCTGCGTGGAGTCGCATGAAAAGAAGTTCCTGAGTCTATCACCCAGTTAGTGTCCTAACTCGTAGCCGTGAGACGTATATCGTGATCTGTTGAAAGAATAATTATGACGTCACCATTTAAAGCGACCACAGTGGAATCTGATTCATCTTTATTCTCCTTTCTTTTTCCTTTCTTGTCGTTCTTCTTACCACACATTCATGCTTGTAGTGTCCCTTCTTACCACAATTCCAGCATTCAACATCCTTCCTGTTACTCGACTTGCCTCTTGATTTATCTCGGGCCTTCCCGCCCTTCCCGTTCTTTCCTCTCTCACGTTCCTGTGTCATAAGGGCCTCTAACTGAGTAAACCCTTGAGACTTCCTCCTTGTCTCCTCATTGGAGAGACAACTGGTTACCTGTTCCATGGATATCTTTCCGTCTGGCGTGGAGTTATTTAGAGGCACCACCAATGTCTCTCAACTGTCAGGCAATGAACTAAGCAATAGCAAAGCCTGCAATTCATCATTCAGGACCATCTTCGTAGCGGAGAGCTGGTTCACATATTGCTGACCTCATTTATATGCTTGGCCACAAAACCACCATCCTTGAACTTGAGATTCATAAGTCGCGTTATCAAGAAAATTTTATTACCGGTTGTCCTCCTCTCATACAACCCTTCCAATTTCAGCCATAGGTTAGCGGCTGAGGTCTCCATAGACACATGATGAAACATAGAACCATGCAGCCATTGTCTAATAAACCCCATCGCCTTCCGGTCCATCCTCTTCCAATCATCATCAGACATTTCCTTAGATTTTGCTGATATGCCTAAAATTGGAGAATATAGGTCCTTGTAATAAAACAAGCCCTCCATCTTAGCCTTCCATATGGTCCAGTTAGAACCATTGAGGCTGATCATCCTTGATGAGCCACCTTCCATAATTCCAAATCGATCCTACCTGTTCAATGAACCTGTCTCTGATACCACTTTGTTGGGGGCCTTGCACAAAACCTTAGGATCTAGCCCTCCAGAATAAACCAGAATTATGGAATAATAATGCAATGAAAAAACAATCAAAACATAAACCACACGACACAAGAGATTTTTACATGGAAAAATCTCAAAGAGGTAAAAACCACGGGACTTCGTCCAAATCAACAATCCACTGTGAAGTAGAACGTTACAACCTTCTTCACTATCGCAGGAGCGGATAAACATTAAGAAAATAAAAGAAAAATGGAGAGATCTAACCGATTATGAGGACATAGAAGCACTGAGATATCAAGTGCACAATAGATCACCTTTACGAGTAGAACCTCGCTTCCACAAGCTTCATCTCTCTCTCTCTCTCTCTCTCTCACTCACTCTCACACACCTTTGATAACCCTAAACTATTTAGTAAACCCTTATAAAGCTTTAGGAAACCCTCTGTATTCTTTCTCCCTTACCTTAGAAAAGCCCTAGGGACCCCTATTATAATTTAGGAAACTCCCTTCCGCATCCTTGGACCCAAATTCCGTAATCCGTACAAAATCGGGAAACGAATTTGCTTAACCTCGACTGGTCGTGCAGGGTCCTCGACTAGTCGAGCGCCAGTCACAACCGGTTGACCACCTCCCACGATCGGTCGAACACCTCGAACAAAAAACATTGGATGGTCGCTGGACTTTGAGTCGAGCGCCACCCACGACCGGTCGAGCGAGGCTCACGACCGGTCATGCAGTACGGTGAAACACTCCGAATTTTCAACCCGCTGCATTGTCTCTCCCCTGAACTGAGGAGGAAAACCTCATCATAAACTTATAAATGGTTTGCATGGAATATCAACATCAAAGTGAGCCCAAGAAGATTTCAAGGGTAGAAAACTCTTTCCCCACTTTTCCTTTGGATTCCCCTCATTTTCAGCCTCATGTCCTAAAATGATCTCTTAAAGAGGATGGAAGGAGTGGATTTCTCACAAACACCACGATGAGCCCCACCTAGCATCCCAGCGTATGATCTTAATGCCGAAAGCTTTCTCACGAAATCTGCATCACAGAAGAAGCAGATTTTCTGCGGATCCACTCCATCAATCCATGTTTTCATATCATTTAGGATATGAGACAAAAATTGAGACAGATGCCAGCATCAAATGAGCTACGCTAACATGAGTAGAGAGACTTGCAAGTAGCCACCACACAGGAATTGGTTTCTGCGGTGGGCTGCAAGGTGGGATCCACCGTGATGTTTATGAGAAATCTAATCCGTCCATCCATTTGTCGAGCTCATTTTAGGGCATGCGACCAAAAATGAGGAGGATCCAAAACTCAAGTGAGCCATACAGGATAAAACAGTGGGGAAAGGAATGACTACCGTTGAAACCTTCCTACGCTCCACCTTGATGTTTGTTTGCCATCCAAACCGTTTATAAGGCCAATTTTACTGGGATGAAGTGAAAACAATGAAAATTTAGACTGATATAAAACTTATGTGGCCATATGAATATTTCAACGGTGGTCACTAAATCCCTACTGTTTCCTCTCGTGTGGCTCATTTTAGTTTTGGATTTATTCGTATTTCTTGTCATTTGTCCTAAAATGAGCTACAAAAATGGATAGACGGGTTGGATTTCTCACAAACATCGCAGTGGATCCCACCAGAATCCTCGCGAAGATCTCTCAAAATTCTGCTAGTCCCTGAATAGTCTTTGTTAATAAAATCTTTCTTTCTTTCAAAATTAAAAAATAATTTGCAGTTGTCAAAAAAAAAAAACTTTCAACAACAGTCATTTTCTTTGTTGAACTCCGGTCATTGATCCTCATCTTAACTGTATACTGTATCCTCCCTGGTTTGTACATGCGATGTTTATATTATCAATGGTACAAAGGTTTTTAGAAAAAAAAAAAAAAAAAAACTGTATACTGTATCCTCAATAGTGTCCGACTTGCAGAAGAGCTAACATGTCGCTTGTAGGATGAAAGCATGGTTATATGACTTGGACAACCAGTTGAGTCAGGCTCTGTAGCACCCAATCACGATTCATCCCTGACTCAGGCGAATGAATCCAATTTTAGTGTCGAGTCCAGGTCTCAGAGTCATAACCATGGTAAAGAATGATGGGACAATCTAAATACCAATTTGGATGGCGTCTAAAAATCGTTTGGTTTCATTACTAATTCAAAAAAGCCTGAAAGATGTAACATTCAGGAAGTTCAACCAATGTTTTAATTTATACTATTGTGGTGGTGCACCTGAAAAAAGAATGGCGAGATGATCCAGGGGTGGACGTGATGAGGTCAATCACCGTCTTGCTCAAGGGATAATTACTCTGAATCGGAGCTTCTTTGGACTCTTCACATAGAGTCCCTGAATTCACGAGGAAAATAGAAAAAAATAGAAATAATTTCTAATAATTTTGAAAATAAATTAACTGATGATAAAATGAAATTACAACCCTTTAAATAGTAACCTCAAATATAAGAAGTTTTAAAATCAAACTCCAACTCAAACTATCTAAAAATCGTGACTTACTATAAATAGTAAATTAGATGGTTATGATTTTTACTAGACTTCATGGTTTTCAGCTAGATAAGAAGAAATTGCTATTTGAAGTTTGAATTGTAAATCCATCATACCTTTTTTTATCCGTATATCGTAACGGAACACACAACTTATCGATCTTTATGTAGCAGGCCATCCTGGATCAATTGATCTACCTAGCAGGTCGCATCTGTCCATTCCATGAGAAAATGCATGCTTCCAGTTCAAAAACTGAATTTTAGAAAAAAATTACAACTTTCAATAATTCTACTTTTTATTATATTTCCTTATTTTTTTAAATTTGGATTTTCATCTTTTTTAGAAATTACTTATGGGTGTGGATAATCGGTGACAAGCTTTCATAGGGGCATGGATAATCTTTCTATCATCTTTAACAAAAATAAAAATATTACCCTGGTTTCTATGGGTGGCATTAACCTTGTACTGCAATGGTCAACCAAGTAAAATGTAACAAGCTTTCATATCGATCACGTCACGCATTACTTAGGGAATACAACATCATTCAGTTACCTTTATTTCACTGACCTTCGTAATTTATGTAATCATGTACGAAAAGGGGTAACTTTTGTCTTCAGTTGTAACTTTTCCACCAGCCTTCAGTATAAGGTTCTCATTACTCATGTTATCTATGATCAGATCACGGACTCTTTGGTTCACGGTGCACCTCATTTGAAAGATGTCATGGTACTGCTGATCTATCTTCTCCTCCAAGGTATACAATAGCTTATGCATGATAAAAGTCGTTGCTTGTTATTCACTGTTATCAGGTGGCGGCCTATGATTCGTCACTGATGTCACACCATAAACATGATGACCGCAAGTTCTATTGTCGATCTGAACTTGCTCATCATTACGATCACGTGTTTGTCGTAAGGCTTTTGTTAAATGGTTGATCACTTCATGCAATTCTTGCATGGCTCATAGATTTTTCTAGTGAAACTATCATTAGATGCCATTGAACTGAAGGAAAGCCTTGCAATTATACCAACTGACATAGGAAAGAACGTGAAATAATAATGAAGAAGATCACCATATATTTCAAGTAGTAAAGGTCTTGAATCCACAAAGTAAATTCTTGAACCCATAAGAAAATAAGAGAAAAATCAAATATTTTAATTAAAAATAATCTAATGTTATATTTTTTTCGATTACACTACTAATGAAGAAAAAAATAAAATTATAATTTAAAATTATCCAAAATAGTAAAATTCTAACTTTAATTGAAAGTGACCTAAAATAGTAAAACTCATATAAAACAAATTGCCAAAAAATAAAGTTTAGATAAACCTTATTAGAGGAGTTTCAGCATGATAATAAGAAATTTTAAAAAAAGATGGAAATCTAAAATTTTAAAAATAAGAAAATATGACGAAAATCAGAATTATTAAAAGTAGTAATTCTTTTTTCTAAAATTTCATTTTTGAATTGAAAGTATGCACTTTCTCATGAAACGGAGGGACACAACATACTTTGCAAATCGGTTCACCCTAGATGGCCCTTTACATAAAAATTGAAAGTCGTGCACCCCCACAAAAATACCCAGATGAAAAGCTATGGCCGATTTATGATTCACACTTCAAACGGCAATGTTTTCATATCCAGAATAAATTTCTTTGAAACGACGTGGCTAGGACCCAATTATGTCACGTCCTACATAGCACTGTGCCCCGGATATGGCGGATTACTTCTGCAGCTTCTATTTGCCCTTCTTTTAGTCCAGCCACGTGAAGAATGCATCCATGCTACCTTGTACATCATATGGCAGCGATTTGTCTTTCTTATATGCGTTGGAGGCAGCCCGCCTGGAAGGATAGGGCTTCTTTAGGGCAGGTTCGAGTTTCCGGCCTGGAAGGCAGATGTAGAGGTTGGGTTCCAACATTGCCAGTGCCAGCTGATATGATTGGGAGCTGGCATGAAACTGAGACAGTTGGGGAAGGTGGGAGAATCGACATTAATGTAGCTTGGAGATGCCATTGGATTGTTGCAGGCAGCTGCATGTGATCCAAGTCAGGCTGCAGATGGAGAAAAACAATATCTTGCCACGAGTGTTTAAACGAAACTGAGCTTTCGGACTAATTTTGACTGGGGTGAAAAATAAACGCAACCATTTTATTTATTATTATTATTTTTTGAAGTTACTTGTTTCCAAGTAGGGATGTCAACGGGCCGGGTTGGGCCAGAAAAATCAGAATTTTAAAAAGGCGGGCCCAAAACATTTCATAACCGGGCTGAGACCTACCCAGGCCCGGCTCGATGACAGCCCTATTTCCAAGCAAATGTTGAAGATAGCAACATATTTTAGAAACAAATAAATAAAAACAGAGTTATTTCACTGAAATCAGAGAAGATAATCGGGTTGGGGCAGTATTCGTGTGTCCTGATCTCGTTTCCCCTGTCTTTCTTTTTCATACGAAAAGGTGGGCCTGCAGCTTTTTCGTTGGCCCTGCCCGAATCTTCCCCAATACAGTTTTGATGTGCTCTAGATCCTTTTGAATATAAGGTATTTTGAAAAAAGAAAAAAGATTGTGTATTTGGCAAAGGGGAATACTAGCGTCCCGATCATGGGGGTTATTAGGGATGTCCCAAATGCTTTAAATGATGCACGCGCAGGACATCATGTTGGGGTGGTGGAGACGTGGGAACGTCTCCCAGCGAGGAAGCGGATAACAGCTTAGTGGGTGTTAACCATACCATGGGGCCTACCTTGATGTTATGTTTCTTATCCATGCCGTCCATCCGTTTCTACAGCCCATTCTAGGAAGGGGTACCAAACATTATGCAAATCCATATCTCAGGTGGACCACACCACAGGAAACAGTGGCCAATGAGTGCCTCACCATTAAAAATTCCAAAGGGCCCATTGTAAGGTTTTGGTAAATTTTATTTGCAATCCAACCTGTTGATAATGTCAAGAAGATCTGAGTGAAGAGAAAAGAGAAAGATGAGATTGATCCAAAACTTTTGTAGCCCACAAACAGTTTTCAATGGTTATTCATCATTTTTTTCCCTGTTTGTACGGTCCACAAGAGAATTGGATCTTCTTATTATTTGGTACCACGTCCCAAAATTGAATGGAAAAAAGCTGATGGACAGCATGGATATACAACAAATACATCAAGGTGGCCCCACACAATTAGGTAACCCCTACTATAAGCTGTTACCCCGTAACAGCCAATCAGTTCCCTCCTTGTGAGAGAAGAATGTGCTATATTTGTTCTATAGCAAATTCATGCATAGCACATATATTATTTGTGTACCACATTGTTTGCATATGCCGAATTGCTAACTACGATTAGGTCTAGCAGTGGACTTTACTGGCATATTGGGCTTCTGAGGTTCATGCACCATGTTTTGAGCTCATCCATAATTCCATGAACTTTATTTACATCCATAGTTAATCCAGAGTTGAGTTTGTTTATTTTTATGTCTAAGTCCTCTCTGTGGTCCATTTAGGACTTGCATCGGTAAGGTGACGAGAGGAGACTTCAGGCCAAGCCTGTATAAGGTGACATTGGTATTGTTCCATCAGAGAATCATATTCTGTATAGGTTGTTATGATAGGTGGGCTCGAAGGTCCTTTTGCGCTCCTTGGGTAACCCAAATTGTATCTATCTTGTAATTTCTCCCAGGTATGAAGTAAAGACAAATCTTACCAAAAAAAAAAAAACGAAGCCAAGCCTGTATTAACTCATTTAGAATTGGGCTTAAGCACGGTCCTTTATAACTTGGGCCTAGTTCTAAATTGGGAGTTTCAACGGTGAGGTCATGGGTTCGAGTGCCCATATGTTGTTTGTGGGTGTAAGTGTATGTATTAAAAATACTAATAAAACTATTTTGTTATAAATGGGTGCCCCATAGCCTCTAGATGGGCCTCAATTGAATATGATGTAAACTTGGTCCATAATCAACGTATTAGCTGTGCCCGATATTTGAGGCCCAAGCGTGACCCGCTTGCCTAACAATAGGCATGTATAAAAACACATAGGTCAGCCCGTCCACTGCCACGCTCGGTCATTGATCTGAGTTTTGAGCCTATGCTTGAATTTGTGGCCCCTCAAATAAATCAGCCAGCCTACGTCAGTCCATATCAAACTAGGCCCGTTGATGTTCCTACTTTCTTTTTTCTCTCACTGTATTTAGTCTCTCAATTTTATGTGATATTCGCTATGAGTTCTTGTTCGGGGAGATACAAACATTGCCTTTCTCTCGGATGAATGGTGATGACATGAACTTTGTGGTGACAATCTTTGTAAATCGAGATACTTCTGTGCATATGAGTTCGATTATTAACGAGTTTTTGAACTCGCCGTCTGCATTGGTTTTGAGTTCAATCTTGAGCTGCCAAATTGACCGAACAGAAAAAAGCCCTTAGATTGTAGGGGTGTTCTGAAGTTTGTTGTGTTGAGTTTCGACTAGCTTACTTGTGAGACAATGTTGTTACCAATCACACGCCAGTGAGAATATAGTCACTAGAAGTCTAGTTATGTTGTTTGTTTGACAGATTAATAGTTGCTTGAAGTCAAGTGTGAGTGTCCTCTGCCTTTGCCTAGTATATATGTTTATGGGCGTAGTTCTACAACTTAAGGTTGTAAACATTTAATCTAAATCTGACACAGGGAGGGATGTGATGAGATCAATCACAGTCTTCCTCAGGGATAACTACTCTGAATCAATGGAGCTCTCTGAGCTCCTCGCAGAGCTTCCTTGAATCCATAATGGATAAAAGCAGGAATAATTCCTAAAATTTTCAAAATAACCTGATTGACGATAAAATAAAAATTAAAAAAAATCCAAATTACAACTCTTTAAATAAGGAACACAAACCTAGGAAAGAGTTTTAAACTTAGACTCAACTCAAACACCCTAAAAATGTGACCTACCATAAATAGTAAACTTGTTATTTATAGACAATCTCTATTCATACTAAACTTCTTGGTTTTGGACCAAAAATAGTGAGTGTCCAATTTGGCCCATCCATTGTATTCTCCTAACTTTTCTAAGCCATGTTCATGTTGGGCATGACTTCTACAACTCAAAGGATTAAACATTATACTCAAACTAAAACTTACTATTTATAGTAAAGACAAAATTAAATAGTACTTTTAACCGTCGATTTGATGCAATCTTGCAAATCCAGCTTGGGCAACCCAACATAGTCAGTTTGGTTGGCTTAAGTAGGTCCTCCTACCTCAAAATCATGTATAATATGTTGGAAAACTCATCTCGATTTGTAAGATACAACTGATTTAAGGTTCCGACGGCCTTCGATTGGGCGTTCTCTAATCTTCCATCTTTGCGATGAAGGTGTTTGCGATGATTGGGCCTTCTTTGGTCCATCTTTTGCATGAAGGTGTCTGTGACCCACTCTACATCATAATCCTACAGTACTATAATGATAGACATTAGACAGTAGTTGATCCATTTTAGGAAACAATTGTATGAACTGCATATGGGTTCATGAATTCATTAAGGAAATCTCTACCGTTGAATCCAAACATCAAATCTATCAAAGCTATGATCTTGATAGCCCGATCAAACCACCTTCTATGTTTATCTTGAACTCTTTGTCCTTTCTAACAGAGATCATGGAGTTGATGGAGTGTGGCAACCTAATCTGATTTGTTTTCAAAGAATTTGAAAAAGATCTTTCATCGAGCTATACCATTCTCTTAATTCTCATTAATATACGACTTGGGATCTGATTTGCCAGATGTTCACTTTATCCTTATTTAGGTCCAAACGATGACCAGATTTGCTTAGATATTGGACCGATCTTCGAATATTCCATATCATTGAAGCCTTCTCAAATTCTTCAAACGTCCATGGGAAAATCTCACATTTTACAAGGACTATGAGAGACGGCTTTACTGATTATATATATCATAAAAAGATTTGCTGTGATAGGATTCATCCTCTCTCGATGGATCTTTATAGACGTGCCGAGCACATTGTCGCATTAATTGGCTCGCTAATTGTAGTTGCGTGGTATGTGACGGTTCACTTCCCTAAAGACATGCGTAAGGGTTTGTACCACCACATTAATAATGGAATGCTTAACGCCGAAGGAAGATCTGTTGAACACATCTTCAAGTGCAAGTCATATTTGCATTAGTAATAAATTCATAGTGCCAACACATGGTAGCTTTCCATCCATGACAGGGCACGAAAAATGGGTGTAAACAAAGTTCACATGAATTAGATGGAAATTTTTTTATTATATTTTTATGTTTATGCCTTAATAAATGTAAATGTAAACAAGTCTAAACCACCATTAAGGGCTGATTGGACTAGTTCTTAAAGAGTAGGCCAGGTATTTTAGGGCTCGTTTGGCATCTCTACTCTAATCAAATAAGAGCTTTTTAAATAAGAGATACTCCAATAAGCTCTTTCTGTTGTAGCTTTTGTTTTAAATAAGCTTGGTTCTAGATATTGTTTTAAATAAGCTCACTCCTAGCTTTTGTTTTAAATAATCTTGTTTGATAAAATTACTTTTCAAACTCAAAAAAAAAAAAAAAAAAGAAAAAAAGAAAAGAAAAAAGAAAAACACTTATTTGAAATGAGCACGCTTGTTAAAATATTAAAATAAGAGTTTTTCAATGGCAATAGATGTCATTTTTTAAAATTACAAGAAATTCATTATAATAGCAATTCAAACGATTGTTTTGGTTGATATCACCATAAATGGACCAAATGATAAAAGAATGGAGTCCATTTTGTTGGACTACTTTGGATACGGGCCATCTAGCATATGGGACCTTGGATGTGGATCATCCATTAGGTGGGCCCACTTGATGTGGACTATCCATCACGAGAGGGCGACACTTTAATGCAAGGCATCCATCATGCAAGGCCCAGTATATCCATCATGTGGGCCCAACTTTGATGTCAACTGTCCATCATGTAAGCCCACCTTTAATGTCCACTATCCATCATGTGGGTCCCACCTTTAATGTGGACCATCCATCAAGTGGGACCCATTTTATGTGGATGTTCCATCATGTTGGGCCACACTTTGTTGTTGGTCATTCATTATGTGAGGCCCACTTTTGATGGGAACTTTGCATTATGTGGGCCCACATTGATGTGGACAAGCCATCATATGGGCCTCCCCTTCAATATGGATCATTCATCATGTAGGCCCACCTTTGATGTCAACCGTCCATCACGTGAGCCCACCTTTGATGTACATTATCCATCATATGTGTCCCACCTTTGATGTTAATTGTCCATCAAGTGGGGCCCATTTGATGTGGATGGTTGTTCACTCCCCAAGTATAGGGTTGTGATGTAGTAATAAACTCGGTAAGACCGAGGTCGAATCCCAAGGGACTGATACTTGTACGTTACCTGAAACTAGGTAGAAATAGAACTAGCCTAAGATGAAATCTAAATTGATTATAATTTAAGGAATAATGGTGAAATATTAATGTAAAACTTAAGAAATTTAGAGGCAGGAAACTAGGGATTAAGAGGATCCACTTGTAAAGATCAGGGAGATATTATGCCATCACCATGAAAATTAAACTAAACTTCCTTTAATATAGTTTTAAAGAGATGAAAGGTATATGAATTAGAATGGATTCCATCACCAAACCATATCCAAGAGACAAAGCAAACAACAGAATTAAACTAATTACCAACCAATCAACATGCTATGAAGGTTAGGAAGGGTACCGTCATCCAACCATGCCCAGGAGACGATGGCGAACAACAGGACTTCCTGACGTCATAATCACAATAAAGAAAAAGAAATACTCAAAGCCATTGTAGACCCATTGTAATTTCAGTCACAACAGATCATTAAAAACTAAAAACATTCCCTTAATTATCAAACTAAAATCAAAGTCAGTTTATAAATTTAAATTAAATTACCAGTATAAAATGGAGTCTCCCATCTCGCTACAAGCTTCACCTCTTAGCCCTAGCTAAGAGGTTTAGCCTAGCCACATGATTAGGCTAATTCCAAAAATAACATAAACAGAAAGAAAAATAAATAAATAAAACAACTCCACTTTCTGTCTCTGTGCTCCACGTCCAGCCCAAGCCAAGCTTTGATCCCCACTCCGATCTCTCACTTCTTTCTTTTATAAGGCCAGGCAAGGTTGGTCATGCGAAAACAGAGGAAGAAATTGCTTTTCTTCCGCTGTGCTGCCGGTGGGGTCCATTATAGTTGTCATTTGCAAAATCCACCCCGTCCAATGTGTTCTTCTCGAAAAACCAGTCAACAATGGCTGGTTTTGGATTAGATTTGGTGTGGCCCATTGGCTTTCTTAGACTGCCGTTCGGATTACGTTTGCACGGTGAAAAACTGATCATGATACTCTTCTTCAAATTCTCTTTCTTGGTGAGGAAAAGAACCCTCTGCTTGGAACTTTGGACGGTTTGGATCAATGATCCGGCGACGATTAAGATCACGGAATGGCCACGGAGGGCCGGACGTGCGAACGCATGTCCTTGCGTACACAGGGACGCTGTGATGATCAATGGGCCCCACAGTTTTGTTTTCAATGAAATCCACCACGTCCATTGAGTTCCTGGCGAAAAATAATCTGGGAAGGTGTGGTTTTGGTCTAGTTCTTGTGTGGCCCATGGATTTTCTATTCAGCGGTCAATCTTGCGTTTTTGACGATCCACGTGCGTACACGTGTATGGGCTGAAAAGGAAAGCTAGGAAAGGGTTTTACCCCATTTATGGAGTGAATGGACGGCTCTGATCATGCAATGGGGTGAAGAATGGGCCCCACTACTCAAAGTCGGTGAAACAGCGTCCGCACGCTGTTTCCTTTGTGAAGAAGATCGAGTCAACCGACTTGACCAAGGACTCTCATCCGGTGCACAGTGAGTGCACTTGCACCTCACGTACATTCAATGTACATGTGGGATCCATGGTGATATATGTGAAAGATCTGCGCCGTCCATCTGTTTTGTAGCCTCATTTAAGTTGATGAGTCTAAAGCTAAAGCATATCCAGAGATCAGGTGGGCCCCACTTAAGGATTTAAGGGGCTGATCTGCCCCTTGGGCCACTTCTACAGGGATCCGATGGCTCAAATTTGATGTGTACAGTTAATTTAAATTCCTCAGGACCTGTATGAAGTTTCGTGTCAATCGGATGACGAGAACCCTGTGATCTTGCATTTTGGACCATTTTCGGACCTTTTTAATGTGAATGGCTTGATTTCCTCGGATCCTTGGCATGTAAATCCGTTGATCTCAATCCTCTGGAGTCTGTTCCTTGCTCTGGTGACTTCGGAGCATTAAATCCATGCTTTTAATATTCTTTCTCAATCAAAGCTCCTTATTACATCCTGCAACAAAACACGATTAAATTATAATATTAGGCATTATCATGTACGTAAAATCAGGTAGTAATCGGGGTCTGGTATGCAATATTCGACCCTCAACACAACCCTCAACCAGTATTTTGCTAGTCCCGAGCAAATTATGTGAAAAATAAGTTGAGAATTACAGGACAATTTCTATAGAATCGAATGATTTTTGAAAAACATTCCAGATCCTAGAATTCTGTGATTCATGAATGTTGGGCATTACTATCTCCTGGACTCGAGCGAACGATAACTTCATAGTCATGTTCAAAGAATTAATCCATCAATCAGAACAATTCTAAACATTAAGTTCCATGGGTGTATAGTCTAATCTCGACTTATCATCATTAAAATTCACTTCTCTATTTCAGGAAATCATTGGTAACTAACAAGAGAATTCATGATAACGAAAACTTGCCTTACAGATCATCTTTTCATTCCTCCAGCTTTTGATTTTTCCATTAAAGGTAACGCCAAGAAGGGGAATCAAATCCTCACCTATAGGGAGCAAACCTATAGTGAAGACTGTATACCCAGCCCTTTTAATATATCATCTTTGGGGAATTAAATCTACACTTATAGGGAGCAAACCTATGGTGAAGATTATTCGCCCAACCCTTTCCAATTGTGTGGTTTTTTTTTTATCATGACGGACAAATTTTCCAAGCTGGTTCCTTACATGCTTAATGATTACTAAGTTAACCCTTCAATATCAAACTGAAACCTTAATGTGGAAGCGAGATGTGACCTGCGAAATCACAACTCAATCAATGTTTACAACTTTTAATTCTGAATTAACAAATTAAACTTAATTGTGAAATCTAAAAGATAACTGAATCCAAGAGTCATAAATTTCCAACATCACTTATCTTGTAATTCTAAATCCAGGATGGCCGTCAAAATCACTTCGAATTCATATGAAATTCCAGAATAATTTAAAAATTTTCATAATTTTCGCGCTTAAGACCAAGAAAACACCGATTAGGTAGCCTAATCTCCCACCCCCAACTAAAAATCTACATTGTCCTCAATGTAAAAGAAATAAGCATGCAATACACATGGGACAACGAAAATATAAGAGGAGTGATGGAAAGATAGTACCTGGACTAAAGAATCAAGAGGCTTTCCAAAAATATCTACGTAAGAGCGGGTCAGCACAAGAGAGAAACCAAAAGAAGTAAAATAACAAAAATAAAATCCTACCTACACCACTTTCGCAGGTGCTCTCGATTGCATTTTGTGTATGCAACAAGCCTTTAAACCCCTAGGTTACCCCTGGTGGACGAGTTGTAGTCTCGTGAGGGTTTGCAGCAATGTTACCCACAAACATTGAACTAACTAACTAGGAAAATGAAACAAAATGAAAAGCTGGGTTGGCTCCTAGGCGCGCTAAGTTTACCGTCTATCCTAAAACAGCATAAAGGAAACTATTCTAGTCCTATGAAAATAGGAAACCTACCTATACCTCCATCAGACTAGGAGATCAATCCTGGTAAACAGGATCAGTCAGAGGTATAGACATGTCCTTTGAATCAAATTTCTCGACAAATGGCTTTAAGCGATGTACATTTACTTTAAACTCCTTACCATTGTCAGGATCTCTTATCTCAACCGCCCCATGAGGATACGCAGTGACCACAATGTAAGAGCCAGTCCAACGAGATCGAAACTTACCTAGAAAGAGATATAATCGAGAATTATACAAAAGGACTTTCTGACCAGGTGTGAATGATTTCCGTAGAATACGTTGGTCATGAAACGCCTTCATTCTGTCTTTGCAAATTCTCGAGTTCTCGTACGCATCGTTCCGGATTTCTTCAAGTTCATTTAATTGAAGTTTACGTAGCGAGACAGCGTTGTCCAGATTGAAATTTAGATTTTTGATTGCCCAGTACGCTTTATGTTCCAACTTCACAGGCAAGTGACAAGCTTTCCCATAGACAAGTCTAAAGGGAGACGTTCCAATATGAGTTTTAAAAGCAGTACGGTATGCCCATAAGATATCAGTCAATCGGATTGACCAATCCTTACGATCAGGGTTAACCGTTTTCTCTAGGATATGTTTGATCTCCCTATTGAAAATCTCAGCTTGTCCACTTGTCTGTGGATGGTATGGGGTGCTCACCTTATGAGAGATACCGTATTTCTTCATTAAGCTCTCGAATGGTCTATTACAAAAGTGTGAGCCCCCATCACTAATGATGGCTCGAGGCGTCCCGAACTGCGAAAGGATGTTTCTCTTTTAAGAATTTAATGACCGTGCGATGGTCATTATTTCAGCATGGAATTGCTTCGACCCATTTAGTGACATAATCTACGGCGAGCAAAATATATAAATTTTCAAATGATTGGGGGAATGGTCCCATGAAATCGATCTCCCAGCAATCAAATGCTTCTATGATAAGGATGAGATTTAAAGGCATCATATTTCGACGAGACAATGCTCCCAATTTTTGACAATGCTCACAAGCTTTGTAAAACTCATGAGTGTCCCTAAACATAGTGGGCCACTAAAAGTCACACTGCAAAATCTTGGCCGTGGTCTTTTTAACATAAAAGTGACCACCACAAGCCTGTGAGTGACAAAAGGAGATGACACTCTGATGTTCATCGTTTGGCATACATCTCCTCAAGATTTGGTCTGGGCAATATTTAAACAAATAAGGATCAGCCTAGAAAAAGTTACGTACCTTGGTGAAAATTTTTTTCTTATCTTGCGCAGTCCAATGTGTCGGTATGGAACCTATGGCAAGATAATTAGCAATATTAGCGAACCAAGGTGAATGGGAGACTCTGAACAATTGTTCATCAGGGAACATGTCATTGATATGTGTCATTTCAAGGGAATCAGAGAGATTAAGGCGAGAAAGATGGTCAGCCACTATGTTCTCTACTCCCTTTTTATCTTTTATTTCTAGGTCAAATTCCTAGAGTAGGAGGATCCATCGGATCAGGCGGGGCTTAACATCATTCTTAGACAGAAGATACTTGAGCGCCGCGTGATCAGTGTAAATAATGATCTTGGATCCAATCAAGTAGGACCGAAATTTGTCCAAAGCGAACACTACGGCTAAGAGTTCCTTTTCCGTAGTCAAGTAGTTCACTTGGGCAAGATTTAGAGTCTTACTCGCATAATGAATAACGTAGGGTTTCTTATTTCTTTTCTGGCCTAGAACTGTCCCAGGAGCATAATCAGACGCGTCGCACATAAGTTCAAAAGGAATGCCCCAGTCGGGTGGTTGTATGATGGGTGTACTAGTCAACATGCTCTTAAGCTTAGTGAAAGCTTCCTGGCATAGCTCAGTCCACTCGTATGGTGCATCCTTTTTAAGTAGATTACATAAAGGACGAGAGAGGAGACTAAAGTCCTTTATGAATCGCCTGTAAAAATCTGCGTGTCCTAAGAAGGATCGCATGTCTCTCATGTTCTTGGGTGGAGGTAGGTTAGAGATAAGATCAATTTTTTCCTTATCTACCTCAATTCCTTTGGATGAGATAATATGTCCAAGGACAATTTCCTTATGAACCATGAAATGATACTTCTCCCAATTAAGTACCAAGTTCTTTTCTTCACATCTTTTCAGCACACATTTAAGACTCTCTAATCACTCGTTGAAAGATGAACCGAAAATAGAGAAATCGTCCATGAAGACCTCTAGATATTTTCCCACCATGTCAGAAAAGATACTCATCATACATCACTGAAAATTGACAGGGGCATTACATAATCCGGATGACATCCTTCTGTAGGCAAAGGTGCTGTAGGGACATGTAAATGTAGTCTTTTCTTGGTCCTCAGGGGCGATTTCAATCTGATTGTAGCCCGAATACCCGTCAAGGAAACAGTAATAGGAATGACCAGCTAGCCTTTTTAAGATTTGATCAATGAAGGGCAAATGAGAGTGGTCCTTCCTCGTGACGGTATTCAGCTTCCTGTAGTCAATACACATTCTCCAACCAGTAATAACTCTAGTTGGCACGAGTTCATTATTAGCATTGGCTACGATAGTGATCCCGGACTTCTTAGGAACCACCTGAGTTGGACTCACCCATTGACTATCGGATATGGGGTATATGATACCCACATCTAATAGTTTAAGAACCTCGGCCTTAACCACTTCCCTCATGTTTGGATTTAGTCTACGTTGTGATTGCCGAGCGATCTTCGCATTATCCTCAAGATATATGTGGTGAGTACAAATCGAGGGGTCGATTCCCTTGAGGTCCGCTATCGTCCATCCAAGGGTTCCCTTATGCTCAATGAGAGTAGATATAAGCATACTCTCTTGTCCTTTCTCCAGGTGGGAAGAGATCACCACCGGGTATGTCTCATCTTGACCTAAATAGACATATTTCAAATCAGAGGGCAAAGGTTTTAGGTCAAGCTTCGGCGGCTTGAGGTTAGACGGTAGAGGCACTACATCAGTTTGGGGCAACTCTTCAAAATGTGGCCTCCACCGGTTAACTTCAAGTACCAGTGCAGTATCAAGCAAGGCACATGTCTCTCTAATCATGTCATCATCAAAATCATGGGAGTGGGCCAGACACGTATCTAGAGGGTTAGAGGATAAGGTCAGAGGTGTCGTATCTTCCACTAAAGAGTCAATCATGTTAATGTCGTGGAAATCGTCACCATCCTCTAAGTTTCTGCCGTTATTGAAAAAGATGTTTGACTCCAATGTCATATTCCCAAAGGACATAGTCATGACACCATTCCTGCAATTGATAATTGCGTTTGAAGTGGCAAGGAATGGGCGACCAAGAATGACGGGAATCTGAGTACTCATGTTATTGATGGGTTCGGTGTCCAGAATGATAAAATCTACAGGGTAGTAAAATCTATCAACTTGGACCAACATATCCTCAATTATCCCTCTTAGTACACGAATAGAGCGATCAGCAAGTTGTATTGTGGTAAGGGTGGATTTTAATTCATCTAAACCTAACTATTTGTATACTGAGTAGGGAATCAGATTGACGCTCGCTCCTAAGTCAAGAAGTGCATGATCAATTCGATGGTCCCCGATTACACATGATATGGTTGGGCTACCGGGATCTTTGAATTTCTGTGGCACGTCTTGCTTTAGGATGGCACTCACTTTCTTGGTCAAGAAGATCTTCTTTTTAATACTCTGTTATCGTTTGGTCGTGCATAAGTCTTTCAGGAATTTGGCATATGAAGGTATCTGTTTTACGACATCAAGTAGAGGAATGTTGACTTTCACTTGTTTTAACACCTCTAGGATATCCTGAGAGTTAGAGAAAGGTTTTGGTGCGACCAACCGTTGGGAAAATGGAGCAACTGGCTTTTCTAGAAGTTCTAGTTCTAATTTTTGTGGGGTCTCACTAGATCCATTATTGTTGTCCTCTTCTGGTTCTTGAGGTTTTTCGGGCCTAACCGGGAGAGTTTTATCAATAATCTTCCCACTCCTAAGAGTGGTGATGGATTTAGCGTGCCCCATTTGATTTGAAGAGCTGGGATTACTTATCTCGTAATGCAGTTTAGGATTGGGGAGCGGTTGTGCAAGAAGCATCCCCTTTTCTATAACCGTAATACGTGAATCCATCTTTTGCATAAAGTCTCGCATTGCCTGGGTCAGCTCTTGCATGAAATTTTGAACCGGTTCTTCTTGAGGTTTTCCCTGATTTGGATTTTGATTGAAGAAACCTTGAGGAGTAGCAGTTTGTTCATTTCTCCAACTAAAGTTTGGATGATTTTTTCAACCAGGATTGTACGTATTAGAGGTTGGTCCATTGAAAGGTCTTTGATAATTATTTACGGCATTGGATTGTTCATTCAACACTTCTCGAAAGGCGGGTATCGTAGGACAATTTTTAGTTGTATGAATATTGCAATCACATATGCCGTAGACACTTTCAATAACCTTATCTTTGTTTCCTTCCATGGCCTCAACTTTTCTTATGAGCAAAATCACTTTATACTTGAAATCATCCTCTTCTTTTAAGAGATACAATCCACCTTTTTCCTTAGATTGAGTCAGCTTAGACATGGTGTTCGATTTTGGGTAATAGTCCCATGATTTTGTTTTTTCAGCAAGACTATCGAGGTAATCCTATACCTCGTCGACATTTTTATTAATGAATTCACCATTACACATTGTCTCGACCATTTGGCGCATGGAAGATGTCACTCCATCGTAGAAAAAATTTGTAATGCGCCATGTTTCAAAGCCGTGTTGTGGGCATGAACTGACCAAATCCTTGAACCTTTCCCAACATTGGTAAAATGTTTCATTCTCCTTTTGGGTGAAGTTCATGATTACTTTTCTAAGGGTAATCGTTTTATGATGTGGAAAAAATTTCTTTATAAATTCCCTTTGCATATCATTCCATGTGCCAATGGATCTAAGACGCAGTGAATGTAACCACGTCTTAGCCTTCTCCTTTAAGGAAAAAGGAAAGAGTTTCAGCTTGACTGTGTCCTCAAACACATTTTGAAAATATAAAGTGGCTATGATCTCATCAAACTCTTTCAAATGTAAATATGTTTATTCAGATTCAAGCCCATGGAACTTAGGAAGGAGTTGGATAACCCCTGGCTTGATGTCCATACGTCCTGTATTTTCAGAAAAAATCATGCATGAGGGCATACTCACCCCCGCTGGTTGTAAATAATCTCGTAAAGTACGTGGCGAGGGTGCTTGATGCACCTCATTCTCATCCTGAATGTCCTCCACCCTAGGTTGGGGCAGAAGAGGTTGGTTTTCAGCCATCACTTCAATTAACTCAGGGGATTTCAAGTGGTGTTTAGTTTTACGATAGATAGCTAACCCCTCAACCAATCCTCCTTTAATCAAGAGACGTCGAGTGTTGTCACGGGCCCACTTAAGCATAAAACACTCGCAGCCCTCAATCAAATTCGAAACCTAATCCTAAGAAAGGAAAAGAAAATCTAAAAAGAAAGAGAGGGTTGGAAAGAAATTATCAAATTGAAGTCCCTAAGTTAAAAACCTGCAAAATAAAACAAAATAAATTAGATTCTAAAAAGAGAAGAAAAATCCTTAAAAAGAAAGATAGCAGTAAACTGATTTCTAAAAAAAGAATTCCTAAAAGAAAGTGAAAATTTCTAAAATAAATTAGAAAAGTCCTAAACTAGAAAGTAAGTTCCTAAAAGAGATCTGAAAAATATAAAGTAGAGAAAGAGCTTACCGAATTGAAAATTTCTATCTTAAAAGCCTATAAAATAGGAAGGTTAGTTTCTAAACAAAAAGTCTACAAGTAGAGAATTTCTAAAGATAAATTAGGAAACTAAGTTAGATTCTAAAAGAGTTAGACTTAGAAAGTTACAAAAAAAAAATAGAAAGTTAGTTTCTAAAAATAAGACCCAGAATTAGAAAGTTTCTAAAATAGAAAATCGATCCAAACCTAAAATTAGAAAGTTTATAAAAATAAACTATTTCCTAAAAATAGAAAAATACTAGAATTAGAAAATTTCTAAAACTCAAACCCTAATTTTAAAAATAAAAAAAGTAGAGGAATTGGAAAGGGATTACCAATTCAGAAGTTTATATCAGGATCTTACAAAACAAGAAAATAAGTTAGTTCTAGAAATCAATTAAAAATCTAAAACTAAAGTTAGTAAAATCCTAATCTTAAACTAATTCTAAACCTAATTAATTTCAGAGAATCGCAACCGTCACTCCCCAGCAACGGCGCCAAAAACTTGTTCACTCCCCAAGTATAGGGTTGTGATGTTGTAATAAACTCTGTAAGACCGAGGTCGAATCCCAAGGGACTGATACTTGTACGTTACCTGAAACTAGGTAGAAATAAAACTAGCCTAAGATGAAATCTAAATTGATTATAATTTGAGGAATAATGGTGAAATATTAATGTAAAACTTAAGAAATTTAGAGGTAGGAAACTAGGGATTAAGAGGATCCACTTGTAAAGATCAAGGAGATCTTATGCCATCACCATGAAAATTAAACTGAACTTCCTTTAATATAGTTTTAAAGAGATGAAAGGTATATGAATTAGAATGGATTCTATCACCAAACCATGCCCAGGAGACAAAGCAAACAACAGAATTAAACTAATTACCAACCAATCAACATGCTATGAAGGTTAGGAAGGATACCGTCATCCAACCATGCCCAGGAGACGATGGCGAACAACAGGACTTCCTGACGTCTTAATCACAATAAAGAAAAAGAAATACTCAAAGCCATTGTAGACCCATTGTAATTTCAGTCACAACAGATCATTAAAAACTAAAAACATTCCCTTAATTATCAAACTAAAATCAAAGTCAGTTTATAAATTTAAATTAAATTACCAGCATAAAATGGAGTCTCCCATCTCGCTACAAGCTTCACCTCTTAGCCCTAGCTAAGAGGTTTAGCCTAACCACATGATTAGGCTAATTCCAAAAATAACATAAACAAAAAGAAAAATAAATAAATAAAACAACTCCACTTTCTGTCTCTGTGCTCCATGTCCAGCCCAAGCCAAGCTTCGATCCCCACTCCGATCTCTCACTTCTTTCTTTTATAAGGCCAAGCAAGGTTGGTCATGCAAAAACAGAGGAAGAAATCGCTTTTCTTCCGTTGTGCTACCGGTGGGGTCCATTGTAGCTGTCATTTGCAAAATCCACCCCGTCGAATGTGTTCTTCTCGAAAAATCAGTCAAGAATGGCTGGTTTTGGATTAGATTTGGTGTGGCCCATTGGCTTTCTTAGACTGTCGTTCGGATTGCGTTTGCACGGTGAAAAACCGATCATGATACTCTTCTTCAAATTCTCTTTCTTAGTGAGGAAAAGAACCCTCTGCTTGGAACTTTGGACAGTTTGGATCAGTGATCCGGCGACGATTAAGATCACGGAATGGCCACGGAGGGCCGAACGTGCGAATGCACGTCCCTGCGTATACAGGGACGCTGTGATGATCGGTGGGCCCCACAGTTTTGTTTTCGATGAAATCCACCACGCCCATTGAGTTCCTGGCGAAAAATAATCCGGGATGGTGTGGTTTTGGTCTAGTTCTTGTGTGGCCCACGGATTTTCTATTCAACCGTTAATCTTGCATTTTTGACGATCCACGTGCGTACACGTGTATGGGCTGAAAAGGAAAGCTAGGAAAGGGTTTTACCCCATCTATGGAGTGAATGGACGGCTCTGATCATGCAATGGGGCGAAGAATGGGCCCCACTACTCAAAGTCGGTGAAACAGCGTTCGCACGGTGTTTCCTTTGTGAAGAAGGTCGAGTCAACCGACTTGACCAAGGACTCTCATCCGTTGCACAGTGAGTGCACTTGCACCTCACGTACATTCAATGTACATGTGGGATCCATGGTGATATATGTGAAAGATCTGCGTCGTCCATCTGTTTTGTAGCCTCATTTAAGTTTATGAGTCCAAAACTAAAGCATATCCAGAGATCAGGTGGGCCCCACTTAAGGATTTAAGGGGCTAATCTGCCCATTGGGCCACTTCTACAGGGATCCGATGGCTCAAATTTGATTTGTACGGTTAATTTAAAGTCCTCAGGACTTGTATGAAGTTTCGTGTCAATCGGATGGCGAGAACCCTTTGATCTTGCATTCTGGACCATTTTCAAACCTTTTTAATGTGAATGACTTGATTTTCTCAGATCTCTGGCATGTAAATCCGTTGATCTTAGTCCTCTGGAGTTTGTTCTTTGCTCTGGTGACTTCGGAGCGTTAAATCCATGCTTTTAATACTCTTTCTCAATCAAAGCTTCTTATTACATCCTGCAACAAAACACGATTAATTTATAATATTAGGTATTATTGTGTACGTAAAATCAGGCAGTAATCGGGGTCTGGTATGCAATATTCGACCCTCAACAATGGTCCATCATGTTAGGTCACACTTTGATGTTACCCATCCACCATATGAGGCTCACCTTTAATGTGAACTATGCATTATGTGGGCCCACCTTGAAGTGGACCAGTCATCATATGGGGGCCCACCTTTAATATGGGTAGTTCATCACCTTTAATGCCCACCATCCATCATGTGCGTCCCACCTTTGTTGTGGATTGTCTATCATGTGGGGCTCACTTGATGTGGATAGTCGATCATATGGGGCTACATTTTGATCTAGGTCATCCATCATGTGGGGCCCGCCTTTGATATGAACTATGAATTATGTGGGCCCACCTTGATGTAGACCATTCATTATGTGGGGCCCAACCTTCAATATGGGTAGTTCATCACCTTTAACGTCCACCATCCACCATGCGGGTTCCACTTTTGCCATGGATTGTCTATCATGTAGGGCCCACTTGATGTAGATTGTCCATCATGCGGGGCTGCAGTTTGATCTAGTGTTCACTCCATGTGGACAGTCCATTATGTGGGGCCTCTTCAGAGGAAGAAAACTAGGGATTCAGAGGATCCACTTAAAGAGATTTTATGCCTGCTTCAAACATTCCTTTAATTAAACTAGAAACATCATCAGTTCAGTTTAAATAGAAAAAAAAACATAAAAAACTCCCATCACGCTACAAGCTTCACCTCTTAGCCCTAGCTAAGAGGTTTAGCCCAACATGATCGGGCTTGATCTCTCAACTAATAATAAATAAATAAAAATAAAAAAAATTAAAACTTAAAAAACAAACTCTCTATGCAAACGTCCAGCCCCAAGCCTTAGATCCCTGTCCTTTCTTGTTTCTTCCCTCTGATCCCCTGGCCTCCTCACGTGCTTCTCCTCTTATACTCTGCTATAGGTCGGCTTGAGTCCAAGAACTTCATGCTAAAGTTCCCTTACGCAGCCCAGTAATGTGCGAAAGAGCCATGCGAAACTACTCACCTTCTGGAGAAGAATTCCGGCGCGAAATCAATTCATCTCTTGATTCTGATATCTTGGCTAGGGTTATGGCCACCTGTTGTAACATGTGTACGGTCCAGATCATGGATCCGACCATCAATACGATCGCACAATGGCCCACGAAAGTCGTTTGCGTCTGGCCGTGCGTAATGCGTAAACTTGATCTAGGGCATCCATTATGTGGGGCCACCTTTAATATGAACTATGAATTATGTGGGCCCACCTTGGTGTAGACCATTCATCATGTGGGACCCAACCTTCAACATGGGTCGTTCGTCATGTTGGCCTACCTTTGATGTCAACCTTCCATAATGTGGTCCCACTTAATTTTATTATCCAACATCCATCATGTACGTCTCACCTATTATGTGGACTGTCCATCGGGTGGGGCCTACTTGATGTGGATCCTCCATTATGTAAGGCTACACTTTGATATGGGCCATCTATAATGTGGGTCCCACCCTTTGATGTGACAATGTATTATATGGGACCACCTTGATGTGGACCATTCATCTTATGGGCCCCACATTTAATGTTACCATGCATTATGTGGGCCTACCTTGATGTGGACCATTTATCATGCATGGCCACCTTCAATATGCATCATTTATCATGTAGGCACACCTTAGAGAGATTGTTAAAAGAAGATAAGTGGGCAAGCTGGGAATTAGTTGAAAAAATTTGAGGATAAAATTGTTTCATAATTAACCGAATATGCCTAACATGAGCTCTAAAAAAGTAAATGACCCATCCATCACTGTTTTGTTTTCTGGCTTTAAAAAGTTTAGTAAAAATCAAAGTTTGCCGAATTTAAGGTTTGCCCAGCTTTTTTTAGCTGGGTGGATGGAGCTGCTGATTGGAAGCTGTTCGTTTGAGCATTAGAGGGGTTCTGGCCGATTGGGTATGGCTTCAGGTCTATCTGGCTATTGGAGCATTAACACCCAGGTCCATAGCTCAACTGGGAGACTGAGTGGAGAAACCTCATTTAAACACTTGAGGTCTTGGTATCGATCCCCAGCGGGGGTGGCTAACATGGAGTGTGTGTACTGACATGGGTGTGAACTAAAAAGCTAACACAAAATAAATAAATAAAATAATAAAATAATAAAAATAAATCTGGCTATTGAAGCGTTTCAAGCTATCCAGTTTCAGTGCAGGAAAAATTTTCATTGGTCCTTTTTGCAAGTTAGATTGTCAAATTCAGGGGCAACAATCAGTAGAGGGGTTTGCCGAGCTTTTCTAGCTGGGTGGATGGAGCTGCTGATTGGTAGATGTTTGTTTGAGCATCATAGGGTTTCTGACCGATCGCGTTTAGCTTCAGGCCTGGTTGAAGCGGCATCTTGAAGATGGGGTTGCGTGGAAACTGTGTCAACCCTATTTTTGGCCCCGTTCAGCTCTCCTTTGCCAAGTGCAGGTTGGGGAGGCAGCTGAAGCCATATCTGTCTTTTTCTCAGTTTTCCTTGGAGACCATCTAAATTTGTAGGTCGCTGTTGTTTGCATCATCAATTGTTACCGCTGCGCTTCAAGGGCCAACCAAATTTGGTTTTGTTTTTCCGTTTTCCTATAAAACCATGTGTATGTGTTCTATATGATAGGCGAGGTCCGAATCCTTTTTATTGGGATCCGCCTAAATGGCTGTACATCCTAGTATTTCATCAATAAAGATAAGGTGGAATAATGATTTCCATCTTCCTTTTAAAAATTAAAAAGAAAAAAAAAATAGTAAAATCAAAGTTTTATGTGACTGTCCATTTTCAAATTTAAAGTTTACTTCTTTTTTTTTTCCTAAATTAAGCTAAAGCTATTATTAATAGAGATGCCAAATGACTCCTCCATCTTTTCATTTATTTCATTTTATTTTATTTTAAGAAATTATTTTTATCATTTCACTGCTGCAATATATAAAGTAGGCTCCTGGTAACGGTGAGTAGTATAAATTGACCATGAGGACAAGAGACGAAGGCTAACGATGTAAGAAGGTAAATTCTCTCGGTCATCAAATCTCTCTCCATCCATGCAGTTGGTTACACGCATATATCAAATCCAAGTCCTTGTCCTTAAATCTCTATTTTCTTTTATGCGTTCGGTTACTGTATGCATGTCAAATCAACGTCATTTTTAAGTTCCCCAACGTCTACGCAAGGTTTATCCGAAATAGACTTGTATGAGCTATTTCTTGCTTACTTTTCATCAACTCTAACAAACTTCCTCGTGATGAGACCTGTAGGCCTAGAATTTAGACAGCTATACTAATAGCGACAAATTGACTTTTGACTTCAATCTCCATGATTCACGCCAGATATGGCTCGTAAGGCACCGTGTTCATGGAAATTAGCTTGCACCATAACTAAACTGATGTAGAGTGGGCTGCGAATAGTTTCAAGGCCAAGATGGATAAAAAAAGATTTGATCAAAAGTGAAAGTGATCCAAACCATCATAACGTAAAACATACATATCTCACAAGTCAGAATGAACTATTGAAGGTATCATATGTGATTTTGAGGTAGGATGGGCTTCTTTAGCTACCCAACCTGCTACATCGGGTTGCCCATGCCGAATTTATAAGATACCATCAAATTGATGGTCGAAATCCTATTTTATTTTTGTTTATACTATTTATAACAAGTTTTAGTTTGAGTGTAACTTTTCATCCATTGAGCTTTAAGAGTTGCGCCCAACATGAAAAGTGCTTAGAATAATTAAGATAACATTGTGGTTCAACCAAATAGGATACTTAATATTTTTGACCAAAAACCATGTGCACTAGTAGACATCATGACTGTCTATAAATAGTAAGTTTAGTATTTATAGTAAGTTGCCATTTTTGGGAGTTTAAGTTGTAGTTTGATTCCAAAACTTCTCTCATGGCTTAATATCAATATTTAAAGGGTTGTGACCTCAATTATTTCATTCATTAATCAAATTATGAATTTTATATAATTTATTTTTTATTTCCATTGCCTTTTTTTCTCATGGATTCGAGAGTCTCTGTGAGGAGTCTAGAGAAGTTCCATAGATTCAGAGTAGTTATCATTGAGGAAGACAATGATCGACCTAATCATGTTCATCCTTGCGTCATAAACTTTTTAAATTAAGTTGCCTTGTTTTGATATACCATGAACCAAAAATTAAGCTTATTTGGCTACGTAACTACCAAATTGGTGGCACTTATTAAACTATTAGAAATGAAAAATATTTAATGGTCTTATTTCCACAAACAAATGTCCATAGATTAGAGGATAGGATTGTTCAAGGGATTGCAACTTTGTGACAAGGTTCCAATATATGGCTTACTGGTAAATAAGAGTGTGTTTTAACACTCCAGTCATGGATTTAAGTGCCAACAATTAAACACCTAAATCCATAGCTCAAGTGATAGATTGAGTGAAAGATACCTTGTCTGAACACTGAGGTCTTAGCATGGATTCCCTAGTGGGTGTGGCTAACAGTGAAGTATGATCTGACAGTGGGTGTACTAACAAGTTAACAAAAAAAAAAATGCCAACAATTAATAGATGGCATGGATTTGAGTGCCTATGATTGTATCATAGCACAAGTTGAAGGACATGGATTGCCTTAGTCACTTCTGCATGGTGCTTGTGAGCCCCATCATGGTGCACGTGTTTTATACATGCAGGCCATCTATTTTTTATTTATTTTTTTCCACAATATTTTAAGGCTTGAGCCCAAAAATTTATTAGATCCAAATCTCATAAATCTCATTTGGATCACACTAACAAAATTTTTAGATGAATCCGAAATTTGTGTTTTTCCTTCATTCAGTTCCATGTGACCTAATCAACAAGTTGGATGGAAAATAAACATTACATTGGGCTGTCGGGAGTTTTTAATGGTGGTCATTCCATCAACACTGTTTTCTTCTAGTGTGGTCCACATGAGATTTGGATTTAGCTCAGTTTTTAGCTTATAACTTAAAATGATCTGGACTAAAAAAAAAAATAAAAATAGATGGACAGCATGGATAAGACACATATATCATGGTAGGTCCACATTGCACTGTTCGGTAGCCACTTAACTGGCAGCGTCAGTAGATAATTCGCGTCCAAGGTTGTGCTACCGTTGATGCCTATTTGTTCAGTTCGGATGATCCATATTGCACGTGTGGCTACCTAATAGCTGGACCACCCTAACTTATCAGCTGCGGCATCCCACAGTGCTTGGATCTTACGCATGTGATCTCCGAACCATTCATTGACGGGGTACTACCGTGGATGGGCCACCCGCGCGTTTCTGGTTATATTAGGTACCGATTATAGGTAAGTACCAGACTGAATGTGGAGCACAGGCTATTTTTACGGAGCCATTAAATGATCTGATGGATAGATCATGCCCGACTATGTCCATTTAAAGTCTTTCTTTCGACTATTGCTGTATTTTCTTCCTATCCGTCTATTTCCTGACCACCAATAGAAGGTTCAGGTTCATTCAACTAGAACATTTTGAGGAATCTCCATCCATTACTTTTCCAAATAAGATTAACGGTTTGGATCGCTAGGCCACGGCCCCAGTTGTACAGACACAAGGCAGAAAGCACCAGGACATTATGTAGATCCTATGCTTGAGGAAGCGGATTGGCCGGTGTACCACGCACCACCCACCTGACTGGTGTGTTGACGTCACCAAGTTCCGTGGGTCCCATCACGAGGTATGTGTTATATCCAAACCGTCTGACCATTTGGCGAACTCATCGTAAGGCTTGAGCCGAAAAATAACACATCCAAAGATCAAGTGGACCACACTGCAGAAGCAACTGCGGATTGAACGTCTACCATTAAAACCCATTTGGAACACAGAAGTTTTCGATTGATGTTATTTTTGTTTTTCCTCCTCAACCAGGTCTGCGTGACATTACGAAATAAACACTATTCTAAGCCCTACGTCCCCACTGCTATTTATGGTGTGGTCCACTTAAGCTTTAGATATTACTCATTTTTGGGCTCGTGTTCTAAAATGATCTCGCATAATGGAAAACGGTGTATATATACTAAATATATCATTGTGGGGCCCATATAACTTTGATCTCCTATGAACCATTGGTACAAAATGGAGCTCAGGAACAACATCGCTTGAAGCTTGCTCATGCGTAAAATGATCTTGCAGGATGGATGAACGGTGGATGTAATAAATACATCATTGTGGTGCCATATAACTTTGATCTCCTTTGTCCATTTGGAGAGATCATTTAGTGCATGAGCCCTTAAATGAGTCACATCCAAAGCTAGTGAACCCCCACCACAAATAGCAGTGGGAAAATGATCATCACCGCAGCAACATTCATGGGGCCCACCATAACATTTATTTTTCATCCAATCTGTTCATAAGGTCACACAAACCTTGATGAAGAGGAAAAACAAGTATTATCATATCGATTCAAAACTTGATCTTTTGATCTTTTTATTTTTTTGACTCAATACTTATAACAAGCACGCCAAATGGATGGATAGTCTGGATATAACACATACCTCATGGTGGGACCCACAGAATATGATGCTTATATTGGCACCAAGAAATGGTAAATGTCATATACATGAGTTAAATTAATTGGACTAAATTAACAAACCCAGTACTGTTGCTAAAGGTGTGAAAAGTCACCACATGTTTTTAAATGGCGTAGAACAAACAATATAGCCGTGAATCAAATCCCATCTGCACACAAATTTCCACCACATATAGTGCATAAATTCTACAACATATATAAATAATAATAATAATAATAATAATTGTTGGGGGAAAAATATGACAAGTCGATAAGTCAGCTTATAGAATATATCAACTCTATTGGCATGGCCCGGACTCACTAGGCGCCGAGACTGACCGAGGCACACGTGTCCAGATAGCCGGAAGGAGAGACATGGCCCAAAATCCCTAGGTACCGAGCCTGACCAAGGCCTACATGTCCAGAGCCATAAGGCAAGACCTCCAAGGAAGCTGATGCACCTTTAGGACCCTCAAAGGGCCTTTTAGAGGCCATCTCATACCAACCTACTTCATAGGTCGGCATCGATCAGGCATAAGCCGACCAGGCCTTGGCCCAACCTCAGTCCGACCTATCATCTAAGTCGGCCAATAAGACGGTCGTCAGCCAACAATAGGTCAACTATGGATCGACCGTACCCTATCTAATAGCTGATCAAGAGTCAGCCCCTCGGCGAAGAGAGATTCGACCAGCATGAGCCATTCAAATACACCGATACTCCAAGTTTGGTCAACAATCAGCCGAGCTCTGCTAGTCGCTCCCATCGGAACGACCATCGTCATATCTTGCCTAGAGTCGAGCCAAGGTATCTTGCCCAGAGTCGGCTCAATATCAAAGATTTTCTTCCGAGATCCTCGGAAGATCCCAAAAATCTAGGAGTTCGAAGATCTCGGGATCGTCTAGGATAATGATCCCCTCCAAGGAAGATCCCGGAAACTACATGGGATCACTTCTCCTCTATAAATAGGAGACGCCGAAAGGTGAAAGGTACACACACTCAGATACACCCTCTCACCCTCAAACTTTCATTAGACCCAGATTCCAAGCTTGACTTTGGCATCGGAGGGTCCCCTGTATTAGCTAGGGTCTCCATTGTCCTCTTCCTATGCAAGTATCGAAGTAACAAAAGGGGTGAGCCGAATACTACGTCAACAATAATAATCTTAATTTGTTGTTTGCACTATTTACTAGATGCGAATGGATGCACATGAACACCCACACCTTGTCAAAATAATTTTTTGTCTATATTTTGCTCAATTTATTGGTTTTGAGTCATAGCACCTCATTTGATCAAAACTATCTCCACTAAAATCTCCTAACTTGTAGGAAAGGTTTTCTCTAAATTAAGCAATTATATCGATCCAATCTCACTTACTTTTCAACTAATCATCTAATGGCTAACACATGAATTGTTAGCTTAATCCAACTTGTTATTTAGGTCAAACATGCCTCGATGAAGGGAAAACATAAATATGATCTTTATGTAAATTTCTATTGCCCCAAAGAAGTTTTTAGTGGTGGAGCTCAATGACCACGGTTTCCTGTGGTGTGATTCACCTGAGATTTTGATGCAGGGGAGGACGTTAGGTCGAGCACCGTCTTCCTCAAGATGATAATCATTCCAAATCCATGGAACTTCTCTTGACTCCTCACAAAGACTTCTCAAATCCACGAGGAAAGAAAGCAAGAAATAGAAATAAATTCTAATAAATTCAAAATTGATTAATGAATGAAATAAAAACGAGCTCACAACCCTTTAAATAGGGATACCAAGAAATGGGAAAGAAATCAGAATCAAACTACAACTAAAACTCCTAGAATTTGCGACTTACTATAAATAGTAAACTTACAATTTTATAGATGGTCGCAATGTCTACTAGTGCACAAGGTTTTGAGCCAAAAATAGTAAGTGTCCTATTTGGCTTCATCAAGCTGTTCTCCTAATTTTTCTAAGCTCTTTTCACATTGGGCGCAACTCCTAAAGCCAACGGATGAAGAGTTATAATCAAACTAAAACTTACTATTTATAGTAAAAATAGAATTAAAATAGGGAAAAGACTATCGATCTGGCGGTATTTCGCAAATCCGGCTTGGATAACCTAGCGTAGTAGGGTTGGTTGGCTAAAGTAGCTCGTTCTACGTCAAAATCATACATTTTACGTCCGAAAACTCGTTCTGGATTGCAAGATACGCCTAATTTAAGGTCCAACTATCTATGACCCTCTCTACATCAGATTTGGATCTTGCTCATTTTTTGGCTCATGCCATAAAATGATATGGAAATGGATGGATGGCATGGATAAAACACCTGCATCATGGTGAGGCGCCCCACAATGCACCGTTGAGTAGCCACATTATCAGTACATAATACACCATCCCCATCAGACTCTTGGTGTAACTTTCTTAGAAATTGTAAACAATAAATACCTTATGAATATGATATTTACATTGAAAGCAATTAAGCTACATTATTAATGATGGGCATTTTTGTCATTTTATGAGGAAAAGTGATGAAATGAGAGAAAACTAATGAAAGTTATCCTTTGACAATTATCTTAATTAAGAACCTAGCTTAATGAAAATAATTTAAAAAGATACCCAGACATAAATACAACATTAATGAGATAGTGCTTTGTACAACTATATGTTATTTGTGCTCTTTTCGGTCCATGGGATTAAATGGTATATATGGAATTGTATTAGATGGGATTAACATCATTATTGCACAATGATTGCATGTCTCGAAATACTTATGGTATTTTGGTCATCTAATCTCCATGTTTGAAATAAAATTCTTGCCATAGGAGAAACGCTAGATTAAGCAAAATCCAGTTTGGTAACTATAGAATTGTAAGCAATGAACCAAATGCACGGCAGATATCAGCTCCTTGGACACTTATATAACTGGAATGTCATATGTAAAGGACGCATATGGATGAATAGTGTGGGTAAACCACATGCATCAATGTGAGGCCCACATGTGCAATGAATTTCAAAATTCACTTGGAACCAAATGCAATTTCATCCCACCCAAACCGGAATTTGGGCAGGACCATATGCAATTCCATCCCACCTAATCTTATCTAAGCCCATGTACCAAACAAGCCCTTGGTAGCCACGTACCAAACAAGGAAAGGGATTGGCTGGTATACCACACACCACCAACATGGCTGGTGTGGGTATGTGTCGCGTCCTGTGTGGTACACCGGCCAATCCCCTTCCAATTATCTGTCCTCCAGTCTCTCTCTCTTATAGAATTTAGTTGGGTATTCGCATATGTTAAATCAAGGTCCCCCTCGTCAAAACACTCTTTCTCGTGCATGACAAATCAAGGCCATTTCTAAATTTCTTAGCGTGTAGAGAAAGGTTTCTCTATGTTAGACTGTTCGACTTGTAGGGACCATTTAAATAACAAATGAATGGTCAGCTCTTATTCCCCGTGGGATCTTGGACCCACTGCCCACTAATAGCCACTTGTGCAGGACATCAATACCATAGAGAGTGTGGGCTCTATCATGAAGATCGCGTGAAATAAAAAATCAGGCCTGTCCGCTCATAGAAAGAAATGGACATATTTTCCAATATATCTTCTTCTTTTCTTTTCTTTTTTCTTTTTTTTAAAAAAAATAAAAATAAATAAATAAATCCCAAAATACCTTATTATTTTAATGAAATAACCATTCCAAATTCTACAGTTTACAAGTATAGGTGCAGCGTGTGGAGACAATCTAGTCTAGTACTCGAAGTTCAGGTCAATCTACTTTGTCATTGGACTGAATTACGAAGTGATGAATAGTTCCGGATGTGAAATTGGACCCACTAGGTGATGTCCACGGTTGCAATAGGCTGGGCCCGGACCCCAGGCTAACCATAAACCCAGTCATCCGAAGCCTGGCTCAGCTCTTTTTTTCTTTTTTTTTTTCAGGTTTGAAATGGCAACCATGCCCAGACAATGGATCGAGCTGGACAACGGGACTAGCCATCATCAAAAGGTTTGTGTTCAACATTGAGGAAGGTGCCAAAAGATTTGTATTTCACATTCACATATGCCCTGGACGTTTTTAGGGAGGCGTCAAAAGGTTTGTATTTCACACTGGTACTTGTATGGCTTGTTTAAGGGAGGTTTCACATGCTAGAGAGAGATATGGACTCCAACTCAGATCGGGACTGACCGAGTTTCATCGGCTGTTTTCCATAGGCCCCACTTTGATGTATCATGCTGTCCACCTATTTTGCCATCTTATTTTATGGCACAATTCCAAGAAATACGCAGATCCAAATCTCACAAGAACCAAACCACAGGAAAGACTGACCATTGAACACCCATCGTTAAAAACATCCTAGGGTCCTCTGTAATGTTTGTTTGCCATTCAACGTGTCTATAATGTCACACAAACATGGATGAAGGGAAAACAGAAATATCTGATTCATCTAAAACTTTTATGGCCTACAAAAAGTTTGTAATGGTCACTCACCACTGTTTAATGTGGTGTGGTCCACCTATGATTTAGACATACTTCAGTTTTAGGCCCGTGTCTGAAAATAATCTCAAAAAATGGACCGACAGCATGGATATACAACATAAGGTGGGTCCCACGAAAAGACCTAACGCACCCATGGGGACCTGGATGAAAGGAAAATACAAAACATAAAGAAGATGCGAAAAGTGCTGATTGAATGCTTAACATTAAAAAGTTCTTAGGAGCCAAAAAGTTTTGGATCAAGGTAATATTTGTGTTTTCCCTTCATCCAATCTTGTGCCTTTTAAACAGGTTAGATGGGAAATAAACATTTTGGTGGGTTCTAGGGAGGTGGGTGTCATTATCCCTACTATATCCTATAGTCTAGTCCACTTGAGCTTGATCAGACGTCCTTGGTTTTTGGGTTCATGCCTAAGTTGAGCTGGCAAAACAGATGAACAGTGTGGATATGAAACATATGCATTTTGGTGGGCCCTACAGGCCCAACACATCACCACACCACCACCAGAGGTCGTGCGGGCAACAACAATTAATCCCCGTCGGAATGTGTTTTATGTCCACACACCATCTATCCATTTTGCCAGCTCATTTCAGGGCATGAAACAAAAAAGAAAGTATATCATGAGCTTAGGCAGACCACACGAAGAGAAACACTGGTGATTGAACACCCACCACTTTTTAGGGTAAAAAAAGTTTTGGACCGAGATAAAATTAGTTCCTCCATCCAAGTTTATCTGTCTTATAAATATTGGGTTAGATGGCAAATAAACATAATGGTAGTCCTAAGGTTTCTATGGTAAGTATCATTAGTTATCTTCACTATTTCATGTGATATGGTCTACTTGAGTGCTCAATTTGCTTGTTTTCGGGTTCATTTCCTAAAAGAGCTGGCAAAATGGATGGACGACTTGGATATAGAACACATACATCCCACAGACGATTCTTGAGCTGTCCTTAAGCCTTGTGGCGGGACAAATTGGTTCTCTGAGCATTGATCTGATGTAGTCCAAAGTCGATAGATTATGCCCGACTATGGCTATACATGTTTTGCTGTCTTCTGCTCATGTGGACCATAACTATGTTCTCTTTCCATCCGTCTATTTCGAGACCTCTAATAAAGGTTTAATATAATTTAACTAAGAGTGTTTTGAGGATTAATCTCTATCCGTTATTTAATTCCCATTTAGATCAATGGTTTGAATCACGAGGCCATGAGGCCCAGCGGTAGACATAACGCCGGAGGAGGCTGTATGTCCTCGGCTCGTTTCAAAACTTTTGTAGCTCATGATCGAATGTTTCAACGCTGGCAATCCGCGTCCTTGGCTGTTTACTTGGCAAGACTCGTCTGTGGAACCGAATAGAAGAGACGCCGGACTCACCCGAGATGGTAAGGTGCGGCCCTTACCGTGGGGCCCACATTGATGTATGTATCCTGAATCCAAGCCGTCCATCCGTTTTTCCAGATCATTTTAATCCAATCCTTAAGTTCCACCCTAAAAAGATTTTAATGGCAGGGCGTTTAATAACCGCTGTTTTCTATGCTATGATCCATCTGATTATTGGATCTACTTCATTTTTGGGATAATACCCTAAAATGATCTGGAAAAAAGAATGGATAGACGGCTCGAATATTACAGGATACATACATCATGGTGGCCCCACGGTATGGGCCGCACCGTCTTGGGTGAGTCTAGGGTCTCAACTAATCATCTCCGGTCTTGCCGGTCGTGTCGTCTAGAGCAACATTAGATCTACACTCCTGTGATAGTCCACCACCATTTCAAGTGGATGGTTAGGATTGCTTTATTAGCGTGATTCTAGGTCTATTTACAGTGTGAATTTGGACGTCTGCATCGCCTTAAATGAGTGACACGTGTTAGGAGAAAATGGTGGTTAACTAGCATCATGGATGGTTGTGGTCTTCAAATCTTATAAATTAACGATGACAGAAGGAGAAATTAGCAAAGAAACTATTTTCCTTTTCTAGAGCAAAGTGAGAGAAAGAAGGAATGGTGAGAAGTGGTGTTCTTGTTTCCCTCTTTCTTTTAAATATACTAATACATTGCGGAGGATATTGGAAGGTGAGTGGTTGTTTGGATTGGGAGAGAAAAGCTCTGACAACCTTTCGGAAGGCTCTCAACGATCCCTCCAATCTTCTCTCTTCTTGGGATGATGCTTCTGACTGCTGCAATTGGAGAGGTATTACCTGCCACAACATAACTGGGTATGTTCTTAAACTCGACCTCCACACTTATAACTACAGTTATTGGGCTAATGGAGGCCGATTAGATCCAGCTTTCAGTCTAAGTGGCAGAATTGATCCAGCTCTTTTTCAGCTGAAGCATCTTCAGTTCTTGGACTTGAGCTATAATTCTTTTAATGGTATCCCAATTCCACAGTTGTTTGGTTCCATGAAAGAGTTGAGGCATTTGGACTTGTCACATGTAGGGTTCAGTGGTGGAATCCCTCATCAGCTTGGAAACCTCTCTAAACTCATTTCCTTGCAGCTTTCTCCAAATAATTACCACTCCCTCAGTGCCAAAAACCTGTGGTGGTTGACAGACCTTCCTTCTCTCAAGTACCTCGACATGTCTGGCGTGAACCTTTCTATGGCAAACCATGATTGGGTGCACGTAATGAACAAGTGCCATTCCCTCGTTGAACTCCGCTTATCATATTGTGGCCTTTCGTTTATTTCTCCAGATCTTGATTCCATTAATTTCACATCTCTCCATGTACTCGATCTCTATTTTAACATATTCAACTCTAGAGTTCCAAAGTGGATAGCTAACATTAGTAGCCTCGTGTCTTTAAATCTCTCAAATAACAACTTTCATGGTCCATTTCCTTACCAATTTTCACAACTTCCCAACTTGGAAGAGTTGTGGTTGGGAGGAGATACAGATAAACTCAGTGCTAACTGTTCACAACTCCTTGAAGGCAGCTGGAGTAGGATCAGGATACTCGAACTGTATTTGGGTCATCTATATGGAGAAATACCAGTGTCTATTGGCAATATGACATCACTTGAAATCCTCCATCTGTTTTTCAACGAGAATACAACAGGTAGCATTCCAAGAGCCATAACTAAGCTTATCAATTTAGAGGCCCTGGAATTGATCGGACACCATATGCATGCAGCCATTCCTGATTGGTTACCTGAGCTAAAAAATCTTAGAAGTCTTCTTCTCCACGATTGCATGCTACTGGGCCCAATACCTGCAGCTCTTCTTGGAGGATTGTCTTCCTTAGAATATTTAGATCTCAGTGGGAATCAGTTGAATGGGACAATACCAACAACTTTAGGACAACTTTCTAACTTGTCTTGGCTTGACCTCTCTTACAACTCCTTGACAGGAAAGGTATCTGAAAGTCTTTTTGAAAACCTCAAAAACTTGAAAACCTTGCATTTATCTTCCAATCCTTTTGTTTTTGATCCACACCCTGATTGGTCCCCTTCATTTCAGCTTTATGTGATTTCGATAGGATCATGTCATTTAGGTTCTCGATTTCCTCTCTGGCTACAAACACAAAAGCATTTAATGTACTTGGATCTCTCTAACTCAACCATCTCTGGCATCTTACCCACCTGGTTTTGGGATTTAGCAACCCAACTTCGTTCATTGAACCTTTCAAATAACGAGATTTCTGGCCAATTGCCCAACCCTTTAAAAATGCAGTTGCCGGGAGCCATTGATTTGAGTTCGAATAATTTCAGTGGTCCTATACCTTGCATATTGAATGGAGCGTCTTTTCTCGATCTCTCCAACAATCAATTTTCTGGCCCAATCCCACCAAATTTTACATCCACAATGCAGTATTTAGCATTCTTTTCTGCTAAAGGTAACCAAATCAGTGGCATCATTCCCTCATTCATAGAAGCAATTAATTTCCTGACTGTCCTTGACCTTTCCCATAACAATGTAAGTGGTATCATTCCATCGAGGCTGGGTAATTGTGTAGCCCTTCAGGTACTTGATTTGAGCAAGAACAGGTTGTCGGGAGGAATACCAAGGTCTTTTGGTTTGTTATATGGACTCAGAACATTGCATTTGAGCAACAATGCCCTATCAGGAAAAATCCCTTTGCCTTTGAAGAAATGTGCTAGTTTGGAGACTCTCGACCTTGGATACAACAATTTCTCAGTTCATATTCCCACTTGGATTGGCAAAAGCTTTCCTGCTTTAAGAAATCTGTGTTTGCGATCTAATATGTTTACTGGCAACATCCCACCACAACTATTAAACCTCACCTCTCTTCAAATCCTTGATGTGGCACAAAATTGTTTATCTGGCACAATTCCTCAAACTTTTGAAAATCTCATTGCAATGAAAAATAAGGAGAAGACGTATTACTTTGTTTCTTATGGAAGGATCGACCCTGCCTATGGAAGGTTAGAATTACATTATGAGGAAAACTTGCTTGTGGGAATGAAGGGGCAAATGCGTGAATATACAAAAACAGTTTCACTTGTTACTTGCATGGACCTTTCAAGCAATAATTTATCTGGAGAGATCCCAGATGGGCTTACTACTCTTTTGGGATTGCGTGTCTTAAACTTATCAGGAAACCATTTGATCGGAAGGATTCCAAACAAAATTGGTGAATTGGCATTGCTAGAGTCTCTTGATTTCTCTAAAAATCAGCTTTCAGGTACAATTCCTCCAAGCATGTCAAATTTAACTTTCCTAAGTTATTTGAACGTGTCATACAACAACTTGTTGGGGAGAATTCCATCAGGAAATCAACTTCAGACACTCGATGATCCATCTATTTATATCAATAACAATGGACTCTGTGGACCTCCTCTTACTAATAAGTGTGCCAATGATGAGACATCTCAAGGTCCAATGCCTGTTAGTGATGTTGTAGAAAAAGGTGAAGAAGAGCATGAAATGTGTTGGTTTTACTCTGGGTTGGGACCAGGATTTGCGGTGGGGTTTTGGGCTTTTTGTGGCGTGTTAGTGTTAAAAAAGTCTTGGAGAATTGCTTTTTACCACTTCTTTGATGAGATGAAAGATAGACTTTTTTAATAACCGGCGCTTTACAGGATGTTAGATTGAAGAAGTTTGATGGAAACCCAAAATCATGAGTGATGAATAATTGTTGTAACCTAGGTTACTTCACAATAGTTTTTTTTTTTTTTTTTCTTGTTTTATTTTTTACTGTACTTTTATGAGAGTTGTAATAGAAAGCTTTTAGTGATGAGAATTAGGGGAGGGGATTGTTTCATATTATCACTCTACAATGTACAATTTTCAAATATCAATAAAATTACAGGTGGTGTGCTCCCACCTTTCCGTAAAAAATAAAATAATAATAATAATAATAATAATAATAATAATAATAAATATTGTTACATTTATATATAGATCAGGTTCGAGTTGGGTCGGGCAACCCGGGAGCCTCAACCTGAGCCCGACCCAAGTTTTATCGGGTTGGTGTTTGTATAGCCCAAGCCTGAGAGTGGACCCAATACATCCTGCCCAAGCCCAACCCAATGTCGGGTTGGTCATAGGTCAGTCGGGTTGAACCCGCCCAACTTTCAGCCCTAGAATATACATGCTTTTTGAGCTCATATTCTAACATAATCTCTCTCTTTAACACACACACCTCTCTCCCATGCACTCTCGACCACTAACACCACAAGGGATGATCGAACCCATGACTTCATATTGAAACTCCATAAAATTTACCACTGAGACACAACAACAGATGCTTCTAACATGATCTTTTGCAACCATTGGATGGAGAGGATATAAAACAGATATCACGGTGGGCCCAATAGAGCATAGGGTAATAAGTAATGGGCGTCCCTGTGAAATGCCTCGCATGTGATAGGGTTCAGACCCCACTTAGGAAAACAATTAAATGGGATGGCCCATTTGAAAAATTCAGGAACCCCATCCATCTGCTTATGTTGAATGTAATTATTGCACTTGCGACCCGCCTGTTGAACGTTGATACTCAATACAGCTATGGATGGTGTAGATCTCGCATAACGTCACATATTGACACGTGCAGAGAGTCTAGCAAGTAGTCATCACTTGAGAATTGCTTATACAATGGTAGGGTATGAGCCATGCATGCAAACGCATGTGCAGGCAACATAAATGCAGCTAATCCAAACTGTCCAAATAGCAAGAACTACTAGTCTCCAGTTTGGATTGATTGGAAGATCCTAGGCTTTCTTCACTGGACATTTTCTTTGCTAAACTCTGATTGATTCTTATCTTAACCATGCACTATATCTCTAACCGAACCAGCAATGGTCATCATGCATCTACATGGTGGCCCATTATCTGAACCGTTTGGATCAGGACACAAAAGGAACACAATTAATAAACGACCATGTGTAGGTATCAATGGTCACACCATTCAAGTGTTAGTGTCTGATTTACTGAAGAGCCATCATGTAATTACTAGTAAGGAAGAGAGCTGAGAGCATGGTTTTAGGACTCCGGCAACCATTTGACTCAGACTCGGCAGCACCCGATCACACGTGACCCCTGACTCTGGCGAATCTGGCTGATTTTAGCCCCGACTCTACTCAGGGCTAAATGATCTGGTCCAAAGTCTCCGAGTCGTAACCATGGTAGAGAATGATGAGAGAATCTAAGCACCTTTTTGGATGATTCCTAAACGCCATTTGGTTTCATTACTAAAGCCAAAAAATCTTGAAGAGATGTGTCATTGAAGAAGTTCAACCAATGGTTCAGATTTATACCATTTTTGTGGTCCACCTAAAAAATGAATAGCCTAATCATGTAATGGTTACACACATGCATGGGAGAAATGGATAGACCAGAACAAGATAAAGAATGGGAACTGAGCCAAAAAAAAAAAAAGAAGCTATAGGCCATCTTCAAGACATTTTATCATATCAAACTTCTGGTAAAAAATAAGTAAATAAATAAATTTCTGTATATATACAACTTCCAAACCAGGCCTTAGCAAAGGCGCACAGCGACAAAGGAGGTTATTCCAATGGTTAGCTGCCTAATCACATCCAGTTGCCTATCAAGCGGAGGACTTCACTGCACCAAAATTCCTATTTAGGAACGGTTTTCTTCCTCATTACAACTACCTTCTAGACAAAAGAAATAAATTAATTAAAATCTTCCAACATCTACCCAAAGTCAATACAAAACTTTTGGTGGGACCCATGCCACCTCTGCCAAAAAATAATATTAAGAAAGAAATTAGCTATCATCGTCGACAGCTTTAATACAAATTAGATCTATTCTTCTCAGTCTCATAACCCCTTTGAGCCAGCTGCACGCCTTCAGGTTGAAATTATTCTGGACAAAATCTTAATAAAAAGACCATAATACAAATGAATAATAAAAAGACCATGACTATAAATAACCTAGCTCACCGACCCCTTACATGAAAGATCCCAGCTGATGAGATAGCTTTCCCTGGCTTGATGCGATCGGGTTGCATACTCCTCTTCATCTGAAGTAAATAGGCCGGTGAGCCAGCTTGGGCCGTATTCTCCTTCGGATAAAGGCATGAAAGACCAATTCTTTTTGGTCTTATTCAAAGGGAAAAAAATAATGTAGACAGATACACTTCGCATGAGTGATGCTCCTGAAGAGAATGGAGTATCCGTTCACCAAACGAAGTGTAAGTCATGTCAGAATGCATGGAGTGATGTATAAGGGAGGGGTGGAAATATTAATAAAGGCACATCAACAGGAGCCATAGTGGTCCTCCTACATAGTACAAACCCTTGTGGGTGACTTTATAAAGCCCCTTGTATAAGTGGCCGAGCACAAAAGGTGTTAGGGCAAGTCTGTATCCTTGAGAGGTTCTCGGCCAAAGAAACATACTCTATGGTGACTTGCGGAGCATTCATACATAGCAGATGTCGGCAGATCTAGAGAAGCAAGAAGGCTACGTGTTCCTCTTCATCGCCCGGGTCGTTGAGATTGTGATAAGCCTTTATGACATTGGTGTAGGCTCTTGCATTCTTACTGGGGAAATCATTGCTACGATTGGGCGCGAAACTCGGATAAATAGTTTTGTCGAAGGGAAGTAGCTGGGCTAGAGCCAAGATATCCAAAATGGTCGGGCTCATCAGACCATAGTCGAAAAAGAAAGTGTTCGTCGACGTGATCTAGAAAGCTGAAGCAACAAGGAGAAGGGTTGGGTTCAAAGGATACTATTGGACAGAGAGCTTGATGCATTCATAGATACCTGCTTCTCTCTAAGTCTCCTCATGCTAGGAAGACACACAAGCAAACCTGGACTCCTATTCTATGAGTGGCTTTGGCCACAAGACATTTGTGGCATCAGGGATGAAGTCAAATTGGATCAGGAGGGTCTCCCTGGGCCATATGGGGAATAATGGATCCATCGGTTGAACTTCTTCCATCTTCGTTGCAGGGGAGAACGCAAGACCCAAGCAAATATAGTCGCCCAAGGGCGATTCGAAAACCATCTTCTCAACACACTTGTCTTCAAGAGCGTCCACCATGACTATTAGATCCGTTTGTTCAAAGGAAGGAGCAGATGAAGAAGAGGTAAACATTATTGAAGATTGAAACAAGGAAATGAGGTTTTCGGAGAAGTAAGCTTCGGAGTAGGAAGACGAAATGAGAGTACGAGGATAGAAATTCGAAACGATGTTTATATCGGCCATAGGAATGAAGAATTTATTAGGGCATCATTATGATTTTTTAAGAATCAATGAAAGTACATGTGTCAGCACAAGGTTCCTCCCTCGTTTCGATCAAACGCGATTGTTGTTGACATATTACGATGAGTTGGCCAAAGGCGGTTGATGCCCTAATGACCCGTGTACATAATAAATGCATTATTAATGCGGGGTCATATGTCGCGGTCACCTTTCTGTAAGAGGTGAAGTGACGTGGGAGCAAAGTTCGTCCTCATTATCGTCATACCCTGCCACGACCAATTGGGTGGAGTTACATGTGATCTGTATCGATATGCATGGTGCATTCGAAGATCTACAGATATGTACTTAGGAGATTTCTCGATAAGTATATTCAAGAGGTGCTTTGTACTGCTTGAGCGGTCGATAGAGAAGCAATTGTGCTCGAACGGTTATATGACAGGTGGCAAGAGGAGAAGGAAATGAAGCTAAGGCGTGGGAAGCATCCAGAGAGAAGTAATGGAAAATGGCTATGGAAACTGTCAGAACATGGGAAGAATCCAAATTGGGTGGATCATAGCTATAAATGGAAGAAGAATGTAATAAAGGAAATGGTTTCATACCAACCCAACCGAATCTACCCTCTAAATTATCCTTTCAATTATCTTGTCGATTTACATTCCGTAGCATAATCTTTTACTTCCACTACAAGAAAAACGGGCAAAGGCTACAACCAAAAACCGTAGCAAAAGCCCTTTTGTTACGGATATGATCCGTAGCACGTCTGCCGCTATTGGTGGGGTAGCTAAAGGTCTAGCTATGAACTATATCCATAGCAATAGATACCAATTGCTACGAATATTGTCCGTAGCAATAGACACCAATCGCTACGGATATAGTCCGTAGCAATAGATGCCAATCGCTACGGATTATATTGGTAGTAATAGATACCAATCGCTACGGATTATATCCGTAGCAATAGATCCCAATCGCTACAAATTATATCCATAGCAATACCTTTAGCTACCCCACCAATAGCGACGGACGTACTACGGATCGTATCCTTAGCAAAAGGGATTTTATTCATAGCAATATATACCAATAACACTAATAATATCCGTAACAATAGATACCAATAGCTACGGACAAAAGTCGTAGCTATAGCTACAGATTATATTTGTAGTTATTTTTTAAAAAATTGTAATAATACGACCTGTTTCCATTGCAAGAACCTGCTGTGATTGATAACTCATCTAAGCTTAATGCTGATAGAAATAGAACATAAAATGCAATTAGAAAAAAATGAAACGATGTGTTTATTATAAATAGCAATCAAATCATACAATGCATCCTACATTCACATTTCTAAATAAACAATACTTCACTTTGCTCAACATATCATAAGAATTACAACTAAGGCGTGCCCTCATGTGCAAGAAACAAATACACTCCAACACAGTAAACACCCTCCATATGCATTCAATAATGCCCACATTTTTACAGAATTTTCTTCCTTCAAACGGTCAATTTTAGCAAATGCAGAAGATAGAGCTTCTTCTTTCCTTGAAACTGCAGATGTAACTTTTGTAGACTTCGACACAAGATCACTTTCAAGTTCTAAAACCCTTCCCTTGAGAAAATAAATTTCATCCTCCACTGACTTCTTTAGTTTGTCAGCCTCTATAAAATAGCATTTGTAGACACAATTAAACAAGCATGCCTTTGTACACATCTTAAAAGGACGAAAGACAAAAAAAAAAAATACTTATATATAAAGAAATAAAAAATGTACCTACAAATCTTCTAAACTATGGCAAAATCCAACATGAGTAATGTGTTCAAACTTAGGATAGACTTTTAAACTCAAAACCTAGGTTTAGGTTAAGGTTATAGGTTTAGGTTTAGGATTTAGGTTTAGGTTAAGGTTCTAGGTTTAGGTTATAGGTTTAGGTTAGTGTTCACTCCCCAAGTATAGGGTTGTGATGTAGTAATAAACTCGGTAAGACCGAGGTCGAATCCACAGGGACTGAAACTTGTACGTTTCCTGAAACTAGGTAGAAATAGAACTAGCCTAAGATGCAATCAAAATCAAATGTAAATTGATGAATAATGGTGAGAGATTAATGTAAAACTTAAGGAATTTAGAGGAAGGAAACTAGGGATTCAGAGGATCCACTTGTAGAGATCAAGGAGATCTTATGCCTGCATCAAGAATTATGGAATTTAAACTGAACTTCCTTTGATATAGTTGTCAAGAAGTGAAATGTATATGAATTAGAATGGATTCCATCACCAAACCATGCCCCGGAAACAAAGTTAACAACAGAATTAAACTAATCACCAACCAATCAACATGTTATGAAGGTTAGGAAGGGTACCATCATCCTACCATGCCCAGGAGACGATGGTGAACAACAGGGCTTCCTAACGTCATAATATCAAAAGGAAAAAAGAAAATATTCGAAGCCATTGCAGACCCATTGTAATTTTAGTCATAACAGACCATTAAAGACTAAAAATAGTCCTTTCATAATCATCAAAGAACAAATTCAGTTCATGCATTCACATTAAAAGCATAGAGTAGTCTCCCATCTCGCTACAAGCTTCACCTCTTAGCCCTAGCTAAGAGGTTTAGCCACACATGGATGGGCTTGATTCAAAATCAATAATAGAAGAAGGAGAAAGGAAAAAGGAAAAAACCAGGTCCAGGTCCAGCCCAAGCCTCCAGCAGCCCCTCCTTCTAATGCTTCCTCCACGCTACCTGTCTTCTCTGTTTCTCTTTCTCTCTCCCTGACGTCCAGCCAAAAGCAACTGCTTTTGCTCCCGTTTTCAGCCTCCACGTTCCACCTTCCAAAGAGTCTCCACGCTCCCTGGTTCGTCTCTTCTCTCTCCTTCATATAGGCTGATACCGCCGGCTGACTGTTCTCACGCCCAAGAGGACATGCCGTGTTGGAGTCGAATCCAAACTCTTTACGCAGCCACGAGATTTGTGTAAATCTTCTTACGCAACCAAGAAGGCGTGCAGAAAATCGCCCACTTTCCTTGCTGATCAGCAAGCAATCCTCCCTATCTTGGTCAGATTTTCTGTCCCTATAAAATGGACGGTCTGGATTAGCCATCCGATCACCGTTGAGATCGCGTAACGGCCTGCAAAAACCGGGCAGCGTCCGGCGCTAAAACAGGGCCTGCGAAAGGCTCTCGCTGTGACGTTGGTGGGGCTCAATACTGACAGCGATGGAGAAATCCACGCCGTCCATCGGTTTTCTCCCGAAATTTCGGTCAGGAAAGAATGGTTTTTTCCGTCCGTTGGTGCGGCCCACGTGATCAATCTTAAGCCGTTCAACCTGCGTTGAAATGGTTGAGACGCCATTGTCGCTAGTATTTTGAAATTCTTCCACCTAGGCCTTGGTAATATGGACCATGGGAATATGATGAATGGTCTAGATTTGTCATCTGGAGAGCGAGTGGGGCCCACTACTGAAAAACGGACAGACGTTGTCCGTCCGCTGTTACTGCAGGAGAAGAAGACGGGTCAGCCCTGTTTTGACTGGGCTGACCGTCCGGCGCGGCGCGGCTAGTGTGTGTGCCGTGCACATGCACTGTATGATGTGGGTCCCAGGTGATGTATTCGAGAAATCCACTCCGTCCACCCACTTCCTCCTTTAAATTAAGACGTTGAGTCCAGGACTGAAGCGTATCCAAAGATCAGGTGGGCCCCATATCACTATTTTATAGGCTGATCTGTCCATTGGGACACTTCCAGAGCGATCCAATGGATAAAATTTTACGTGTACGGTTCATTTATGGTCCTCAGGCCACGTATAGAGTTTCGAACTGATCAGATGGTGGGAACCCTATGATCTTGCATTCTGAACACTTTTCAGGCCACTTGAGCTTCAATTCCTCAATTTTCTTGGATCCTTGGCATGCAAATCTGTCGATCTTGGTCTCCTAGGGTCCGTCGCTTGCCTTGGTGACTTCAGACTGTTAAATCTATGCTTTTAGTACCCTTTCCCAGTCCAGGCTCGTGAATACTTTCTGCATCACAAACATGATTAAATCAAGCCGATAACAGTACTATGTTTGTAAATCCAGGCAAAAACTGGGGTCTAATATGCAATATTTGACCCTCAACACAACCCCCAACCAGCATCTTGCTAGTCCCGAGCAAGGTATGCGAAAAATAAATTAAGACTTACAGGACAATTTCTACAAACTCAAGAGATTTATGAAAAACAATTCAGATATTCGAATTCTAAGATTCATGAATGTTGGCATTACTTTCTCCTGGAATCAAGCTCACGGTAACCTTCATAATCAAGCTCAGATATTAATCCATTAATTAGAACGATTCAAAATATTGAGTTCCATGAGTGTATAGTGTAATCTCAGCTTAACATTATTAAGATTCACTTCTCTATTTCAGGTAATCATTGGTAACCACAAGAGAATTCATGATAACCAACACCTAAACCACAGCTTGATTCATTCTTCCAGCTTTTAATGATTTGCACACTATGTCAACATTTTTTTTAAAGTACAGCCAAGGAGGAGAATCGAATCTACACCTATAGGGAGCAAACCTATGGTAAAGACCGGTCGCCAAAAAGTTTATGAATGTCAACATTGGGGAATCAAACCTTCACCTGTAGGGAGCAAACCTATGGTGAAAACCATTCGCCCAATCTTTTCAATTTCTCAGGTTGGTTCCTTTCAAGCTTAGTGATCACCAAATTAATCCTTCAATATCGAATGAAACCTTAATGTGTAAGCGAGATGTGACATGTAAAATTATGATTCAATCAATATTTAAAACTTCTAATCATGGATTAATAGTTCAAACTCTTAATCCAAGAGTCATAAATTACCAACATCATGTATTTTGTAATTCCAAGTGTCCTAGATGGCCATCAAAATCACTTTGAATTCATACGAAATTTCAGAAAAATTTAAAATTTTCACAATTTTCGCTCAAGACCAAGAAAATACAGATTAGGAAACCTAATCTCCCACCCCCAACCTAAAATCTACATTGTCTTAAATATAAAAGAAATAAGCATGCAATGCACATGGGACAACGAAAATATAAGAGGAGTGATGGAAAGATAGTACCTGGATGAAAGAATCAAGAGGCTTTCCAAAGATATCGCAGCATGGGCGTCGGTCAGCACGAGAGAGAAGGCAACACAAAAATAACAAAAATAAAATCCTACATATACCACTTTCGTAGGTGCTCTCGATTGCATTTAGCTTATGCATCAAGCCTTTAAACCCCTAGGTTGCCCCTAGTGGACGAGTTGTAGTCTCGTGAGGGTTTGCAGCAATGTTACCCACAAACTTTGAACTGGCTAATGATAGAAATGAAAGGAAGAGCTGGGTTGCCTCCCAGGAGCGCTAAGTTTACCGCCTTCAGCCAGACAAATAAAGCAACTCCCCTAGTCCTATGAAAGCGATAAACCTACCTATACCTCCATCAGACTAGGAGATCAATCCTGGTAAACAGGAGCAGTCAGGGGCATGGACATGTCCTTTGAATCAAATTTCTCGACAAATGGTTTCAATTGATGGCCATTGACTTTAAACTCCTTGCCATTGTCGGGATCTCTTATCTCAACGGCCCCATGAGGAAAAATAGTAACAACAAGGTAAGGGCCGGTCCAACGAGATCGAAGCTTACGCGGAAAGAGATGTAATCGAGAATTGTACAAAAGGACCTTTTGACCAGGCGTGAATGATTTTCGCAAAATGTGTTAGTCATGAAATGCTTTCATCTTGTCCTTGTAAATTCTCGAATTATCATATGCGTCATTCCGGATTTCCTCAAGTTCATTCAATTGAAGTTTACGTAGCGAGCCAGCGTTGTCCAGATTGAAATTAAGATTTTTGATCGCCCAGTACGCTTTATGTTCCAGCTCCACAGGCAAGTGACAAGATTTCCCATAGACAAGTCTAAAGGGGGACATTCCAATAGGGGTTTTAAAGGCAGTACGGTATGCCCATAAGGCATCGGTCAATCGGATTGACCAATCCTTACGGTCAGGGTTAACCGTTTTCTCTAAAATGTGTTTAATTTTCCTATTAGAAATCTCAGCTTGCCCACTTGTCTATGGGTGATATGGGGTGCTCACCTTATGAGAGATACCGTATTTCTTCATTAAGCTCTCGAATGATCTATTACAAAAGTGTGAGCCCCCATCACTAATGATGGCTTGAGGCATTCCGAATCGAGAAAGGATGTTTTCTTTTAGGAACTTAATGACCGTGCAATGGTCATTAGTTCGACACAGAATCGCTTCAACCCATTTAGTGACATAGTCCACGGCGAGCAAAATATACAGATTTCCAAATGATTGGGGGAATGGTCCCATGAAATCGATGCCCCAGCAATCAAATGCTTCAATGATAAGGATGGGATTCAAAGGCATCATATTTCGACGGGACAATGCTCCCAATTTCTGACAACACTCACAAGCTTTACAAAACTCATGAGTGTCCCTAAACATAGTGGGCCAGTAAAAGCCATATTGCAGAATCTTGGCCGTGGTCTTTTTAGCAGAAAAGTGACCACCACAGGCCTGTGAGTGACAGAAGGAGATGACGCTCTGATGCTCATCGTCTGGTACACATCTCCTTAGGATTTGGTCTGGGCAATATTTAAATAAATAAGGATCATCCCAGAAAAAGTTGCGCACCTCGGTGAAGAATTTCTTCTTATCTTGCGCAGTCCACTGTGTCGGTATGACACCTGTAGCAAGATAATTAGCAATATCAGCGAACCAAGGTGAATGGGAAACTCGGAACAGTTGTTCATCAGGGAACATGTCGTTGATATGGGTCATCTCAAGGGAATCAGAGGTATTAAGGCGAGAAAGGTGATCGGCCACTATGTTCTCTACTCCTTTTTTATCTTTAATTTTCAAATCAAATTCTTGGAGTAGAAGGATCCATCGTATCAAACGGAGCTTAGAATCATTCTTAGAAAGAAGATACTTAAGTGTTGCATGATCTGTGTAGATAAATGATCTTGGATCCGATCAAGTAGGACCTAAATTTGTCCAAGGCGAACACTACAGCTAAGAGTTCCTTTTCCATAGTCGAGTAGTTCACCTGGGCAGAATTTAAAGTTCTACTTGCGTAATGAATGACGTAGGGCCTCTTATCTTTTCTCTAGCCTAGGACCGCCCCAAGAGCATAATCAGAAGCGTCGCACATAAGCTCAAAAGGAAGGCTCCAGTCGGGTGGCTGCATGATAGGTGTAGTGGTTAACGTGCCCTTAAGCTTGGTGAAAGCTTCCTGGCATTGCTCAGTCCACTCGTACGGAGCATCCTTTTGAAGAAGAGTACATAAAGGATGAGAGAGGAGACTAAAGTCTTTTATGAATCGCCTGTAAAATCCTGTGTGTCCTAAGAAGGATCGCACGTCTCTGATGTTCTTGGGTGGAGGTAGGTTAGAGATAAGATCAATTTTTGCCTTATTTACCTCGATTCCCTTGGACGAGATGATGTGCCCAATGACAATTCCCTTCTGAACCATGAAATGACACTTCTCCCAATTAAGTACTAAGTTCTTTTCTTCACATCTTTTCAGCACACATTTAAGACCTTCCAAGCACTTGCTGAAAGATGGACCATAAACAGAGAAATCATCCATGAAGACCTCTAGATATTGCCCCACCATATCAGAAAAGATACTAAGCATACATCGCTGAAAGGTGGCAGGGGCAATACATAGTCCGAATGGCATCCTTCGATAGGCAAAGGTACCGTAGGGGCATGTAAATGTGGTCTTTTCCTGGTCTTCAGGGGATATCTCTATCTGGTTGTAGCCCGAATACCCGTCAAGGAAACTGTAATAGGAATGACCAGCTAACCTTTCCAGGATCTGATCAATGAATGGTAAAGGAAAGTGGTCTTTCCTCGTGACGGTATTCAACTTCCTGTAGTCAATGCACATTCTCCAACCAGTAGTGACTCTAGTTGGCATGAGTTCATTATTAGCATTGGCTACGATGGTGATTCCGGACTTCTTAGGGACCACTTGAGTTGGACTCACCCATTGACTATTAGATATAGGGTATATGATACCCACATCCAATAATTTAAGAACCTCGGCCTTAACCACTTCCTTCATGTTTGGATTTAGTCTACGTTATGGTTGCCGAGCGGTTTTTACATTATCCTCAAGATATATGCGGTGAGTACAAATCGAGGGATCGATTTCCTTGATGTCCGCTATCATCCATCCCAGGGCTCCTTTATGCTCGATGAGAGTAGAGATGAGCATACTCTTCTGTTCTTTCTCCAGGTGGGCAGAGATCACCATCGGGTATGTCTCATCTTGACCTAAATAGGCATATTTCAAATCAGAGGGTAAAGTTTTTAGGTCAAGCTTCGGCGGCTTGAGGTTAGACGGTAGAGGCGCTACATCGGTTTGTGGCAATTCTTCAAATTGTGGCCTCCACCGGTTAACTTCAAGTACCGGTGGAGTATCAAGCAAGGTGCACATCTCCCTAATCATGTCATCATCAAAATCATGAGAGTGGGCCAGGCACGTCTCTAGATGGTCGGAGGATAAGGTTAGAGGTGTCGTATCTTCCACGAAAGAGTCAATCATGTCAATGTCGTGAAAATTGTCATCATCCTCTAAGTTTCTGCCGTCATTGAAAAATATGTTTGACTCTAATGTCATATTTCCAAAAGACATAGTCATGACACCATTCCTGCAATTGATAATTGCATTTGAAGTGGCAAGGAATGGGCGGCCAAGAATGACGGGGATCTGAGTGCTTATGTTATTGATAAAATCTACAGGGTAGTAAAATCTATCAACTTGGACCAACACATCCTCAATTATCCCTCTTGGTACATGAACAAAGCGATCAGCAAGTTGTAGTGTGGTTAGGGTGGGTTTTAATTCACCCAAACCTAACTGTTTGTATACCGAGTAAGGAATCAGATTGACGCTCGCTCCTAAGTCAAGAAGTGCGTGATCAATTCGATGGTTCCCGATTACACATGATATGGTTGGGCTACCGGTATCTTTGAATTTCTGTGGCACGTCTTGCTTTAGGATGGCACTCACTTTCTCAGTCAAGAAAATTTTCTTTTGAATACTTTGCCGTCTTTTGGTCGTGCATAAGTCTTTCAGGAATTTGGCATATGAAGGTATCTGTTTCACGACATCTAATAGAGGAATGTTGACTTCCACTTGTTTCAACACCTCTAGGATATCCTGAGAGTTAGAAAGAGGTTTTGGTGAAACCAACCGTTGGGGGAATGGAACAACTGGCTTCTCTAGAAGTTCCGGTTCTAATTTTTGTGGGGCATCACTAGCTCCATCATTGTTGCCCTCTTCTGGTTCTTGAGGCTTTTCGGGCCTAACCGGAAGAGTTTTATCAATGATCTTTCCACTCCTAAGAGTGGTGATGGATTTAGCGTGCCCCATCTGATTTGAAGAGCTGGGATCATTAATCTCGTACTGCGGTTTAGGATTGGGGAGAGGTTGTGCAGGAAGCATCCCCTTTTCTATAACCGTCATCCGAGAATCTATCTTTTGCATAAAATCTATAATTCCCCGCATTGCCTGAGCTAGTTCTTGTATGGAATTTTGAACCGGTTCCTCTTGAGGTTTCACTTGATTTGGATTTTGATTGAAGAAACCTGGAGGAGTAGCCGTTTGTCCATTCCTCCAACTAAAGTTTGGATGATTTTTCTAACCAGGATTGTATGTATTTGAGTTAGGTCCAGTAAAAGGTCTTTGATAGTTGTTTACGGCATTAGCTTGTTCATTCAACACTCCTCGAAAGGCGGGTATTGTAGGACAATTTTTAGTTGTATGAATGTTGCAATCACAGATGCCGTAAACAATTTCATTCACCTTATCCTTCTTTCCTTCCATGGCCTCAACTTTCCTTGTGAGCGTAGTCACTTTACACTTAAGATCATCATCTTCTTTCAAGAGATATAATCCACCTTTCTCCTTTAATTGATTCGGCCTAGACGTGGTGTTCGACTTTGGATAATAGTCCCATGATTTTATTTTTTCAGCAAGACTATCGAGGTAATCCCATACCTCGTCAACATCTTTATTAATGAACTCTCCATTACACATTGTCTCGACCATTTGGCGCATGGAAGATGTCAGTCCATCATAGAAAAAATTTGTAATGCGCCATGTTTCAAATCCGTGTTGTGGGCATGAACTGACCAAATCTTTGAACCTTTCCCAACATTGGAAGAATGTTTCATCTTCCTTTTAGGCAAAGTTCATGATTGCTTTTCTGAGGGTAATCGTTTTATGATGTGGGAAGAATTTTTTTATGAATTCCCTCTGCATGTCGTTTCATGTGCCAATGGATCTAGGACGCCGTGAATGTAACCACGTCTTAGCTTTCTCTTTTAAGGAAAAAGGAAAGAGTTTCAGCCTAATTGTATCCTCAGATACATTAGGAAAACATAATGTAGCTATAATCTCATCGAACTCTTTTAAATGTAAATATGGACTCTCTGATTCAAGTCCATGGAATTTGGGAAGGAGTTGGATAACTCCTGGCTTGATGTCCATTTGTCTTGTGTTTTCAGGGAAAATCATGCATGAGGGCGTACTCACTCCCGTCAGTTGTAGATAATCTCGTAAAGTACGAGGCGGGGGTGCCTGTTGCACCTCATTCTCATCTTGGGTATCCTCCACCCTGAGTGGAAGTAGAGGAGGTTGGTCTTCAGCCATAACTTCAATTAACTCAGGGGATTTCGAATGGTGTCTAGTCCTGCGATGGATAGTCAACCCCTCAACCAATCCTCCTTCAGTCAAGAGACATCGAGTGTTGTCACGGGCCCACTTGGGCATGAAACACTCACAGCCCTCAATCAAATTTAAAGCCTAATCCTAAGAAAGGAAAAGAATATCTAAAAAGAAAGAGAGAGGGAGTTGGAAAGAAATTACCAAATTGAAGCCCCTAAGTTAAGGACCTGCAAAAGAAAACAAACAAGTTAGTTCTTGAAGAGAATGTCTAGAATAATAATAAAAAAATCTTTAAAAAGGAAGATAGAAGTAAACTAGTTTCTAAAAGAAGGAAAGTCTAACTAGAAAATAAATTACTAAGAGATATGAAAAATAGAAAGTGGAGAGAAAGAACTTACCGAATTAGCAATTTCTTTCTTAAAGGCCTACACAATAGGAAAGTTAGTTTCTAAACAAAAATTCTATGAGTAGAAAGTTAGGAAAAAAATTAGATTCTAAAAGAGTTTAGAATTAGAAAGTTACTAGAAAGCAAAAATAGAAGGTTAATCTCTAAAAAGGGAAATAACTAACCTAGTTTCTAAAAACAAAAGAGGAAAGTTTTTAAAAATAAACTATTTCCTACAAATAGAGAAATACTAGAGTTAGAAAATTTCTAAGATTTAAACCCTAATTCTAAAAACAGAAAAAGTAGAGAAATTACGAAGGAAATACCAATTTAGAAACTCATGTCAGAGTCCTACAAAATCAAGAAAACAGGTTAGTTCCTAAAAAATAAAAAACCTTTAACCTAAAGTTAGTAAAAATCATAATCCTAACCTAATTCTAAAACTAATTAATTTCAAAAAAACGTAACCGTCAGTCCCCGGCAACGGCGCCAAAAACTTGTTCACTCCCCGAGTATAGGGTTGTGATGTAGTAATAAACTCGGTAAGACCGAGGTCGAATCCACAGGGACTGAAACTTGTACGTTTCCTGAAACTAGGTAGAAATAGAACTAGCCTAAGATGCAATCAAAATCAAATGTAAATTGATGAATAATGGTGAGAGATTAATGTAAAACTTAAGGAATTCAGAGGAAGGAAACTAGGGATTTAGAGGATCCACTTGTAGAGATCAGGGAGATCTTATGCCTGCATCAAGAATTATGGAATTTAAACTGAACTTCCTTTGATTAGTTGTCAAGAAGTGAAAGGTATATGAATTAGAATGGATTCCATCATCAAACCATGCCCCAGAAACAAAGTTAACAACAGAATTAAACTAATCACCAACCAATCAACATGCTATGAAGGTTAGGAAGGGTACCATCATCCTACCATGCCCAGGAGACGATGGTGAACAACAGGGCTTCCTGACGTCATAACATCAAAAGGAAAAAAGGAAATATTCGAAGCCATTGCAGACCCATTGTAATTTCAGTCATAACAGACCATTAAAGACTAAAAACAGTCCTTTCATAATCATCAAAGAACAAATTCAGTTCATGCATTCACATTAAAAGCATAAAGTAGTCTCCCATCTCGCTACAGGCTTCACCTCTTAGCCCTAGCTAAGAGGTTTAGCCACACATGAATGGGCTTGATTCAAAATCAACAACAGAAGAAGGAGAAAGGAAAAAGGAAAAAACCAGGTCCAGGTCCAGCCCAAGCCTCCAGTAACCCCTCCTTCTAATGCTTCCTCCACGCTACCTGTCTTCTCTGTTTCTCTTTCTCTCTCCCTGACGTCCAGCCAAAAGCAACTGCTTTTGCTCCCATTTTCAGCCTCCACGTTCCTCCTTCCAAAGAGTCTCCACGCTCCTTGGTTCATCTCTTCTCTCTCCTTCATATAGGTTGATACCGCCGGCTGACTGTTCTCACGCCCAAGAGGACATGCCGTGTTGGAGTCGGATCCAAACTCTTTACGCAGCCACGAGATTTGTGTAAATCTTCTTACGCAACCAAGAAGGCGTGCAGAAAATCACCCACTTTCCTTGCTGATTAGCGAGCAATCCTCCCTATCTTGGTCAGATTTTCTATCCCTATAAAATGGACGGTCTGGATTACCCATCTGATCGCCGTTGAGATTGCGTAACGGCCCGCAAAAACCGAGCAGCGTCCGGCGCTAAAACAGGGCCTGCGAAAGGCTCTCGCTGTGACGTTGGTGGGGCTCAATACTGACAGCAATGGAGAATCCACGCCGTCCATCGGTTTTCTCCCAAAATTTCGGTCGGAAAAGAATGGTTTTTTCCGTCCGTTGGTGCGGCCCACATGATCAATCTTAAGCCGTTCAACCTGCGTTGAAATGGTTGAGACACCATTGTCACTGGTATTTTGAAACTCTTCCACCTAGGCCTTGGTAATATGGACCATGGGAATATGATGAATGGTCTAGATTTGTCATCTGGAGAGCGAGTGGGGCCCACTACTGAAAAACGGACAGATGTTGTCCATCCGCTGTTGGTGCGGGAGAAGAAGACGGGTCAGCCCTGTTTTGCCTGGGCTGACCGTCCGGCGCGGCGCGGCTGGTGTGTGTGCCGTGCACATGCACTGTATGATGTGGGTCCCAGGTGATGTATTCGAGAAATCCACTCCGTCCATCCACTTCCTCCTTTAAATTAAGACGTTGAGTCCAGGACTGAAGTGTATCCAAAGATCAGGTGGGCCCCATATCACTATTTTATAGGCTGATCTGTCCATTGGGACACTTCCAGAGTGATCCAATGGATGAAATTTTACGTGTACGGTTCATTTATGGTCCTCAGGCCACGTATGGAGTTTCGAACTGATCAGATGGTGGGAACCCTATGATCTTGCATTCTGGACACTTTTCAAGCCACTTGAGCTTCAATTCCTCGATTTTCTTGGATCCTTGGCGTGCAAATCTATCGATCTTGGTCTCCTAGGGTCCGTTGCTTGCCTTAGTGACTTCAGACTGTTAAATCCATGCTTTTAGTACCCTTTTCCAGTCCAGGCTCGTGAATACTTTCTGCATCACAAACATGATTAAATCAGGCCGATAACAGTACTATGTTTGTAAATCCAGGCAAAAACTGGGGTCTGATATGCAATATTTGACCCTCAACAGTTAAGTTTAGGTTATAGGTTATAGGTTATAGGTTATAGCTTTAGGGAATTGAGAATAGGTTAAGGTTTAGGTTTAGGAAATCGGGTTCGGGTTCTGGATCGGGTTTAGGTTTAGGTTAGGGAGTAGAGATTAAGATTAGGTGTAGGTTTAGATTTAGGTTAGGGAGATTAGGTGTAGGTTTAGGTATAGGGATTTGAGAATACATTTAGGTTTTAGGTTTAGGTTTAGGTTTTGAGGTTATAGGTTTAGGTTATAGGTTTAGGTTTAGGTTTTAGGTTTAGGTTTAGGTTAAGGTTAGGTTATAGGTTATAAGTTTAGGTTATAGGTCATAGGTTAAGGTTTAGATTATAGGTTTTGGTTTAGGTTTAGGTTAAGGTTTAGATTTAGGTTATAGGTTATAGGTTAAAGCTTTAGGGAATTAAGAATAGATTAAGGTTTAGGTTTAAGAAATCGGGTTCGGGTTTGAGATCGAGTTTAGTTTGGGTTTTCAAGTTTTAGTTTAGGTTAAGGAGTTGAGATTAGGATTAGGTGTAGGTTTAGGTTTAAGGATTTGAGAATACATTTACGTTTTAGGTTTAGGTTTAGGTTTTAGGTTTAGGTTTAGGTTATAGGTTTAGGTTAGGTTTAGGTGTAGGTTATAGGTTATAGCTTTAGGGAATTGAGAATAGGTTAAGGTTTAGGTTTAGAAAATCAGGTTTGGGTTCAAGATCGGGTTTAGGTTTGGATTTTCAAGTTTAGGTTTAGGTTAGGGAGTTGAGATTAGGATTAGGTGTAGGTTTAGGTTTAGGAATTTGAGAATACATTTAGGTTTTAGGTTTAGGTTTAGGTTTTAACTTTTAGGTTTAGGTTTTAGGTTTAGGTTAAGGTTAGGTTATCGGTTATAAGTTTAGGTTATAGGTTATAGGTTATAGGTTATAGGTTAAGGTTTAGGTTATAGGTTTTGGTTTAGGTTAAGGTTTAGGTTTAGGTTTAGGTTTAGGTTTAGGTTAAGGTTAAGGTTTAGGTTTAGGTTTAGGTTAGGTTTAGGTTATAGGTTTAGCTTAGGTTTAGGTTTAGGTTATAGTTTTAGGGAATTGAGAATCGGTTAAGGTTTAGGTTTAGGAAATCGGATTCGAGTTCAGGATTGGGTTTAGGTTTGGGTTTTCAAGTTTAGGTTTAGGTTAAGTAGTTGAGATTAGGGTTAGGTGTAGGTTTAGGTTTAAGGATTTGAAAATACATTTAGGTTTTAGGTTTAGGTTTAGGTTTAGGTTTTAGGTTTAGGTTAAGGTTATAGGTTTAGGTTAGGTTTAGGTGTAGGTTATAGGTTATAGGTTATAGGTTATAGCTTTAGGGAATTGAGAATCGGTTAAGGTTTAGGTTTAGAAAATCAGGTTCGGGTTCGGGATCAGGTTTAGGTTTAGGTTTTCAAGTTTAGGTTTAAGTTTAGGTTAGGGAGTTGAGATTAGGATTAGGTGTAGGTTTAGGTTTAGGGATTCGAGAATACATTTAGGTTTTAGGTTTAGGTTTAGGTTTTAGGTTATAGGTTAAGGTTATAGGTTTTGGTTTTGGTTTAGGTTTAGGTTTTAGGTTTAGGTTAAGGTTATAGGTTTAGGTTAGGTTTAGGTTTAGGTTATAGGTTATAGGTTATAGGTTATAGGTTATAGGTTTAGGGAATTGAGAATAGGTTAAGGTTTAGGTTTAGGAAATCAGGTTCAGGCTCAGGATCGGGTTTAGGTTTGGGTTTTCAAGTTTAGGTTTAGGTTAGGGGGTTGAGATTAGGATTAGGTGTAGGTTTAGGTTTAGGGATTTGAGAATACATTTAGGTAATAAGTTTAGGTTTAGGTTTTAGGTTATAGATTTAGGTTTAGGTTTTAGGTTTAGGTTAAGGTTAGGTTATCGGTTATAAGTTTAGGTTATAGGTTAGAGGTTATAGGTTAAGGTTTAGGTTATAGGTTTTGGTTTAGGTTTAGGTTTAGGTTTAGGTTAGGTTATAGGTTTAGGTTAGGTTTAGGTTTAGTTTATAGGTTATAGGTTATGGTTTTAGGGAATTGAGAATAGGTTAAGGTTTTGATTTAGGAAATCTGGTTCGGGTTCGTCTTTAGGACTTTTTTCCTATCAGGTTGCTCATGTAAAAAAGCACCCCTAGTAGGACCTCTCTTTCTAGATGAAGAAGAAGAAGCTGGCACAACAACATAAAAAGAATAACAGTTATATATACACATCGTTGATTACCGCCAATATATAAGAAAATTAAAATTTACATATCTAATTAAGGAGAACTATCATATTACCTTTGGTCTTACTTGCATCTGTAGTCTCGGTCAAGTGCACACCCAATGCCTTTGGTGGTGAATCCATGTGCCTATTTAAATTAAAATAAATAAATTAAAATAAAAACACTAATGATTAATACAATAATTTGGATAACAGATAGAGTACAAACAATTCACTACATTATCCATACCTTGATTGGATTTCCTCTAATAAATATCATATTGTTACATGCTTAGAAAATATAAACAATTCAAGAGATTCTCCTTGGTCGCTTTCTTTTCTTTGTTTTCTCGACTACAACACTAATGTCTTCAGGTTCATTGAATATCAACCCATCAACAATTGTCAATGAGGTGAGATTAGGTCCTGCATCGGCATCAGTTATATCCTTAAATCGTTCCGATAGATGGCATGTCTCTTCTTCAATAAAAATCTTTTTTGGAACCTCCAATACCACATGTCATTCAGGATTTTTTGGATCTCCGGAGTAGAAAACTTGCGTGGCATGCTCCACAAGAATGAACGGCTCGTCACCCAATTGGTCTGAACCGTAAAGACTGGACAAATTTACTAATCTCAGATTTGCTTCGACATTAAAAGAAACACCAAGATGCGTCACCTTCACCCAATCACACTTAAACAAGACGGGCTTGTACCCTGTTCTGTACTCCAATTCGATAATTCTACGAAGGACTCCGTAGTAAGGTTGATTTTCATCCACTGTATTCATATCCTTAGCACTAGATCGGAAGGTGGTCATACCCTCTGTCATAACCCCACTGTTTTGGTTCGTTTTATTCTCCTCATAGTCCTTAGTGACATAGAGAAAACCATTAATACAATACTTATTGTATTGAGTACAAAAAGCTAAAGGTCCTCTCACTATATCTTTAAATTCTTTATTGTCAGATTCGCTAAACTCTGGTTACCTCTTAAACCAAGGTATGAATTCATCTTCACTAGGCACCCTGTTGTTCCTCCTGTAACATCGCTACAAGAAATCTTTGTGCTTCCTGCGCGTTATTTGATACCATTGTTATATTGAAATCGCATAAAGTAAAGAAGATATATACAAATGAGCTAATTATGCATACCCTTCCCACACATCATAGCTGGGATGACTCTTCAGTACCCATGTAAGAGCCTGTTTGTATTCGATACCCGCTAGGATAACACTTTGACCTGAACCTATTGGACCAACATTGTCATCATTGTTATCGTCATCAGTGACATCTTGCAACTTTTGTAGTCCTGAAATGACTCCATCAAACCGTTTTTCCAATTTTTCCAAGAGACTTGTTTTTTGTTTTCCTCTATATTGGTTGCAATATATAATTGTCTCCTCTTAGATATATTGTTCTGCAATGCAACCCTCAGGTCGCGTTTTGTTACGGACATAGGCCTTGAATGTCTTCATGAACCTGACAAAGATAATGATATATTACAAATACATACAACCGTAGATGTTAAGCCAGATTATTCTTACTAAATTTATAGCATACCTTTCGAATGGATACATCCATCGATAGTATACAGGACCACATATGTAAGCCTCATAAGCCAAGTGGATCGACGATGCATCATCACGACAAATATAGATAGAGGGCATATAATTTCAAGCTGACATAACGTCCTAGCCATACCCCTCTCAAGAGTGAGGAGCGTTTGAACGTCTACTGTTGTCGAGCACAAGGCATTAAAGAAAGTGCAAAAGCTTGTAATTATAGAATGAATGACCTTCCTAACCCTGAATGCATGCTGGATGAGAACTGGGAGCAAATGTTGCATCAACACATGGTAAGAATGAGAGTTCATTCCCTTTAAATCCACGCAATCTCCCTTTATGATGGTCTTTCAATTCACACTAAAACCGATTGGAACACACATGTCATGCAAAGTCTAGATGAAAAGTTTTTTCTCTTCTTTTCTTAAACAAAAAGGACCTTGTTTCTAAATCATCTTGCCATTGCTCTTTTTTAACCATAGACGCTTCTTAATTCCCAACCATTTCAGGTCCCTGCGTATATTAGCATCATCCTTGGTCTTGCCAGGTGTGTTCAACAATAAGGCGATAAAGATTTCACATATATTTTTCTCGACATGCATAACATCAAGGTTGTGACACACCAAAATATCTTTTCAATACTCCAGATCAAATAATATAGACCGTTTAAAGAACCACAGTGATTCAATATCACCCGTTAGCTCTTGTCGGCCTCCATTAATACCCATCATATTCCTCTTCTCAGTCTTCCCCCATTGCATATGCAGGTTCGCAGTCTGTCTTTCGACCTCAATCCCGTCCAGACGAATGGGTTGACATCGTATCTCCACCTTCTTATTAAATGTGCCAGCACTTGTGTCCTTCCTTGCCTGGTCTGACATTGGCAACCATCGTCTGTGACCCTTATAAACATGTTTCTTTCCATATTGGAGTCGCAAGGAATCTGTGTTGGGACCACATACAGGACAACTATACTTACCCTTGGTCCTACAACTAGAAACATTACCATATGCTGGAAAGTCCACTACCAAAAAAATGAGCAAAGGCTGCGGTCTATAGAGGTCTATGGCTATGGATTTAATCTGTAGCTAAGTAGCTACGGATTTAATCCGTAGCTAAAGCGTACTTAATCTGTAGCTAAAGCATACCTCCCCATAGGACCTTATTAGAGACTGACTATGCTTAAGGGGCTTCATGAGGCCCATTGTAATATATTTGTTTTATCTAATCGGTCCATCAATTTTGAAATATTATTTCAGTGCATGGGACAAAAAATTAGAAAGATCAAAAGTCTAAGTGGACCACACAATGAGAAAGAATAAAAAATAAATTTATATCGTTAATATGTGGTGTGGTCCACCTAAATATTAGATCTGAATCATATGTTGAATAAACCATAAAAAGGAGCCGTTAAAATGAATCGACGGAGTGGATAGATAAAATACACAACGGTGGGCCCCACAATTCGAAACAAAATCCAGACGGTGATGTCCGTCACCCCTAAAATAATCCCGAACCGCACTCCTCACCCGCGCGCACCCAAATTCCCAAAACCAAAACCCCCGCTCTCTCTCTCTCTCTCTCTCTCTCTCTCGCACTGACCCTCTCCCTTTCCCTCTCCCTCTCGCGATCTCTCGCACTCCCTCATCCACTCTCTGTCACTCAGTCGCATTTCCCTCTCTCTGTTTCTCAATCTCTCTGTCTCTCTCGCTAGGGTTTCCCCTTTCGCCGCAAACTCAACATTGATCTGCTAGGGTTTTCAAAACTCCTTTCATCCAACCCTCGTCACTGCCCCGGCTCATCCACCAAAGCCTTCGTCGGCAGCCACCGCCCCTGTTCATGTTTGCTTGATCCTCCTAGGAGTCCCAGGTGGTTAGAAGTTCCAGGCATTTAACAATCATCTGATTGCAATTTCTTCTTCGCTTAGGTACGTGATGATGAATCTATTTTTGTATTGAATTTCTATGCAAGGATGAAGATCGATTGAGAGGGGCTCTCAAGATTATTATTATTATTTTTTTTTGTATTGATTTTCTTCTTTGCTTCTGATTTTTTGTTGCTTCAAGATGAAGATCGATTGAGAGGGGCTCTCAAGTTTGCAAATGCATGTGGGGCATTGACTGTGATGGAGAGGGGAGCTATTCCTGCATTACTGACTAGAAAGGTCGTGCTTGATGCCTTGCTTCAGCTTGCTGCATATAGCACTCAGTTGCTAGACAGGTGGTGCTTGATAACTTGCTTCAGCTTGCTGCATAGATCTAAAGACATAGTCTCCCTTCACAAGGTAGTAGTTGAAACGTTCCTAATGTTTAATGACGCAAGCCAATGCAATTTGGGGATTGCAAGCATGCAAAATGCAGGCCATCTCAGTTGTTGATAAATTCCCCATTTAAGCTTTATTTTGGGATTTTTAGATTTTGGTAGGATCCTATAGATTGATGTAGCAATAAGAATAAGATCGCTTGATGCTTCATATCGTGCTGTCAATTGTCAATTGTCATTTGATCCTAGATATGATCCTTGTCAGCCATCCATTGCATGTAGTCATGAGTAAGAATGTGGATCATCATAGTAGTTAGTAGTAGTGATGAGTCAACATATGTGAGCCACCATTTAAGATGTTGGAACTTGGAATATAGCCAGATGTGGGCATGAATTTGTATTTGCTGGAGATGAGATTGGATAAGCTATTTTTTAGGCATGAATTTTATTTGAATAATGTTGTATGTTGAAGTGTTATTGTTGTAAAAGGATTATGAATGATAACAATCTTTTCCAAAGGTGTTGTTTCAAAAAAAAAAAAAAATATTTGCAAGGAAAAAATGTTGACTGATTGAGGATATGATATTGAATTGTGGTAGGTGACTAAAGGCACCCGTTCTGACCTGATCCACTATTGTAAATGTTGTGTGTATTATTCATTGATATGGAACTAGTCCACAAAAGAGAATATCTTTGTATAGTTGTATTAGTTATATACATATCTCCAAGATACCATTTGTCGCTTCTAGTAATTCTACTAACCTGCTCTATGATGAGTCTAATGCTAGGATCAACTGCGGGATGTGGGTGTACTTGGTTACTGTTGAAGCTTGCTTTAGCACTTGGATGGTCTCAAATTCATTGCAATGCATTTGCTTGTCTCAAATAAAAGGCCTTTTCTCCTAACAACTTGTTATGGGTATATCTTTTCTTATATCTTTGCATTATTTTATTTCTCTGAATCCTAATTTCTGAACTGGGTTATTTTTATTTTAAAGACCTCTCAGAGACAGGCAACGAAGAGACAGAACTTAGCTGTTATGAGAGAGATGATTCATCATGGATCTCTTGGTTCTGTGGCTTGAGACGAAATGAGCTCCTTTGTGAAGTTCATGAGGATTATATACAAGATGACTTCAATTTATGTGGACTGCAAGGACAGGTTCCCTATTATGATTATGCCTTAGATATGATCTTGGATGATGACTCTTTCAGTGGATGATTTTAGTCACTAAATCTTAGTACTAATGTGTGTACAATTGCCATTGATGGCCACAGGTATCAGGATATTGCATCTAGGCTCATAGATCTCTCCATTATCACTTGCACGCAACTTGCAGATAAGCTCTGGAATTAGAACTAATAGACTGTATTTGCATTTTGCAACTTTCAGGTATTGAATCTGTTTATAATTTCTATCCATTCATTTATATATCTATATATATATATATATATATATATATATATATATATATATATATATATATATATATATATCTTTCATACAAAACTTCACTCTTTGACTTCTTAGTAGCTACTAGCTACCATTCAAAAAAAAAAAAAAACCTTAGAATCTGACTTCATAGTACACTAAAAGCAGTTGCACTGATCTGAATTTATTTTGCTTGTTCAGTTGTATGTGCCAAGATAAAGTTCAAAATGTGAATATACAACTCATTTCTAAGGTTTCAATGGTTGATCTTTTTATAAACATTTGCTGCACGGGCATGTCAAATTGTGCTTTGAAAATACGGCTGATTCAAGTTTAGGTCATTGAGTTTTGCTTGATTGATTTATGCATCAAGGCTACTAAGAAGTCAGTTCTCAGTCACTATTTGTGTCTAGTGCTGCAGACTCAAGAGGTAACAGTGAAGCTGGAAAAGAAGCTAAAGGATTTGCATTTCTCAGACAAACACGTCATCATTCCAAACCATCTTCATGTCCCTGAAGCTGAGAGAACTGGATTGAGTTTCGGAAGCTTTGATGCTAGTTTTGGGCTTAATGCAATCTTCACAAATGGCCCAAATACTGACAAGAGCTCTACACCTTTGTCTGAGTCATCTTAGGTGATCGAAGAGTCAGCTAAGGAGCCTTCTTCAAGGTCTGAAACTTTTTCCCGCCTGTTATCACTTTTCCTATCATGTGTAGAGTAGTTTCGAGCTCTTTTGGCTCATCGTATTACAAGGGATGTTTGTTCATCTTACATGGACTGAAATTCACAAAATACATGGATAGTGTCAGCTGTAATGAATAGTGTCAGCTTTTTCTTCTATTTTCTTTTGAGCGTGGATGGTTGGAATACATGTAGAATCTTTAAATCTACACATGCATGCCTTAGTTCAATTTTTTGCATCTCATTTTCATTTTTTGTTAACTTTCTATTTTCAAGTAATTTTTGGAATTAATGGTGTCAATTCATAAAATTCAGCAAAATTAGTTTTCTTTTCTTCTTCTTTTGAGTGTGGATGGTTGGAATACATGTAGAATCATTAAATGTACAAATGCATGCCTTTGATCAGATTTTTGCATCTCATTTTCTATTGTTTTTATATTTTATTTTCAGCTAATTTTTCAAATGAATGGTGTTAGTTCATAAAATTCAGCCAAAAAAAAAGAGAAGATTTTTCTTTTCTTTTCTTTTCTTTTGAGTGTGGATGGTTGGAGTACACATAGAATCATTAGATCTACACATGCATGCCTTAGCTCAGATATTCACATCTCATGTTCTATTTATTTATAATTGTTTATTTTCAGATAATCTCTGTAATGAAATGTGTCACTTCATAAAATTAGCAATTTTTTTTTCTTTTCTTTTGAATGTGGATGGTTGGAATATATGTAAAATCTTTAGTTTTACAAATGCATGCCTTAAATAAGATTTTCACATCTCGTTTTCTATTTATTTATAGTGATTGGGACTGTGCACCGGTTGTCACTACATTGGTGAGCAATGAGCCAAAAATGACAGAGATTGGACTGCTCTAGTCCACGTTTTGATTGAGAACTTGATTTCCATGCAAGAAAAGGTCAATGACAACTGCTGTATCTTCTGGCGATGGCTCTGTTCTAGCTATATTGCTGCAGAGGATATTGTCACTTTATGGGACCTAGACACAAATGTTCTTGTAGCTGTAATTGGAGAGACTCTTACAGTGATTGTCTGAATATCATTATCGAATTGTGTTGTGTGTGCAAAGAAGACATTTGCTAGCTGTAATTGGAGAGACCCTACAACTTTGCATGTCTTACACTTGTGTATGTTTATTCCTTCTCTTTCACCTCTATATGTTGGTTCTTTCTTTCTTATTCTAGATCGTTGCTGAAAAATTACTGATGGTTATCATACACATTAATTTGACGTGAAAGCTTACCAGAAGAGATGTGGCCTTGGTGCAAAGAAAGAGTGCCACAGAAAAAGTTCATTTGTTTTTTTTAGTGTTTTTTTATGCAGAATTCTCTATTTTCATTGATGATTTCATTGCTTTTCTTTGGAAATTGGTTTGAGATCTGTTTGATAGTATTTTGATATTTGATAAGTTGAATTCTTAAAGAAGCGATGACCAAGAAAAGGAGGCGGTTGATTGATAAACAGCCCATTGGCAGTAGTGCAGGTGATTCGAGTGGGAGCCATGATCTTGAAACACAACTCAAGCTTTATGGTACGGGTTTCAAAGAACTCAAGTGGGTTTTTCTTTTCTTTTCCTTTTTTTTTTCCACTTTTCTTTCTAGAAGACTTTGAAATGGCATTCGGAGTACTCCTGCAGGTGGCTCCCTGAACCAGGCCTTACTTAGACCTGCTAGGCATCATCAGGTACAATGCCCTTGTTCAGCTGGTCCCTCACATTTTCTTCCTTACTGTTCTCAGGATTAATCATGTAACAATGCTTTGTATAATGATTGGGAAGTTATTGCATTGTGACTTTGTTTCTGGTTGAGATAGTTTATGTTATTTTTTGTGCATGTTGATATCATTGAGTTGGTAATAATACCATAGTGTATCCTGCAAGACCTTCATGAATTGTCTTGCAAATGTTGCTCATATGTTATTGTAATGTTAATGTGCATGTAGAGTCACAGACAGCATATCTCCATTTATTTACTGCAATAGTTTGTAAATCCCTCATAGTAATGCCATAAAAAGTAAAAAAGAAAAAGTAAAAAAATCCTTACCGCCACACCTAAATTGTAACTTAGTTGAGCACTCTTTTCAGTTTGACTTGTGGCTTGATTTTTACTTGCTTATGTTGCAAAAGTTGAATCCATTGAAGTAGGGAATGTGCTCTAGTTACACTTCATATAGGGGTGTTGTTGTGTGTAAAGTAGGTATATGATTCCATTCCATGAAATTTGGTGGCATGTTTTATTTATTGTTGGATTTGATTGTGATCAAGCAATCTCTTTCAGATTATTTTAATGTTCATAGGGTGAAATAGCTTTCCATCATTTGAAAAAGAATGCAAAAGGTTCCGAAGTCATTCATGGAAGTACATGTAAAACTATTAGCATTATGAGGATTAAATTGATTGCTGGGAAGGTGTGTGCTTTCTATGTGGAATCTCAGAATAGATGATCTTCAATTTTTCATTTTTCCAATTCACAGTGTCAATTGATTTCTTTGCATTCTTTGCAATTGCCAATGTATAATTTTACATCACAAGTGTTGAATGAACATCTGGCTATGGGGAAGGTGGATGAGTTGCATCCTGACTTGACAGTAGACACTCTTGGAATCTTGCATCCTGCAAACAAATTAATTCATCAACTTCCAATGGTAAAACTTCAACCTGCTGCCACTTCCCTTCAACCACCCACTTATTTTGCACAAGTTGTGACAATGTGTTTGTTACAGGTCAGTGCATACTCATCCTTTGTAAGGATGGTGGGAGTTGGAATTGGTTTGGAGCAACAAAGAAGGAAAATGGACCCCACGACTAATGAACCATAGTTCACAAAGTGCACTAGAGATTTCATTGGCACAGTTGATTACATATTTTACACAAGTAAATTTCCTCGTTGCAAGATGACTTTGCCTGAACTTTCTTTCCCTTTCTCTTGCCTTTAATATTTGTATTATGTCATTTGTTATTTATATATATGGTTCAGATATTGATAAAAACTTCTACTAGTTGGAGCTTTGTGATCCAACACATATGGTGAGCCCTGAAAGTTCAGCAAAGCCAGCAAGTTTACTGTGAATGACGTTCACAATTCAATTAAAATTTAGCACGTGTGCAGAGAACAATTCAATGGGAAAAAAATATGATCTTGGATGATTCAAAGTCAACATGGTATTATCTATGGATCAGTAGAAAAAAAAAAATCAGGTTTCAAAAAATACGTACAAATCCACATATAGAATCAGGTTGGGAAAGACACAAAAATGAACACCATTCGGCAAAAGAAATCTGATCACCTAGAAGAAGAATCTGATTTTTGGTGATAGATTTAGCAATTTACACACAAGAAAATTAAACAACTAAGGATCTAGGTTGGGAAAATTTCACCAAGCTCTAATTTGAATTTGGGAGATAAATTTTACATATAAGATAAATTCATCCAGCAACTCAGAATCTGATTCTGAAAGACAAATGGGTCTTCGGTCTAGTTCTTTTTCATGGCCTGATTGGTAGTTCTTTTTCATGCTTCTAAGTATATGGTTCTTCTTCTTCTGTTTTTTCTTTTTGCTAGTGCTTACCCTTATTTTTGTTTACTTCCAAATTCCTATCGCAAAGAAATAACTGCTTGTTTTATGATGGAGAAGGGAAAAAATAGAGAAAAATATGATCATTTCATATTAGTGTGTGCATCTCTATTGTTAGTACTGGTCCAGTCCTTTTCTTGTATGTGGGAGTGGTGATGGCATGTGTTGTTTTCTTTTTTATACAGACAAATAGGTTCTTGGCAGCCAACTTTTGGAGTGTGCTATACTATTCACATCGACTGATGTACAGGGCCCCATAATTTCTCTCCTGTGTTATTTTATTTACACCCCATCAATGAGTTCGGAGTCCGAACTCATGCTTTTGAAAAATAGAAAAATGGGAATATTAGTAAATATGGATTTTCTTGTTAAGAAGAAAATGGAAGGTAAAGAAGAGACATAACTGAAACTTTACACTGTGAAAAGTAATATTAACCATCTTACTTTCCCCGTTGAATTTGACGTCCAGGAAATGGACCTTTTCCAGAAAACCATGGATTTAAAACCATTAAATCCTTTTCAGAAATCTGTCTATCAACATTAGTTTGTAGTTTTTCGGTGATTGGAATGCATGAAACATTGATGGAAACCTGTCTATCAACACATGGACATGCATATTTGCTCATTCAGGGCCTGTTTCAACGCATCCTCAAAAGGGGCATTTTGATGGCTAATTGTTGTTTTGAGCCAACCTCCATGGATTCATTTCTGCCAACTCTGTTGGGTCACCACTTGGTGAAATGGGAGCTAAAAAAAATCCACTCGCAGATTGGTTTTTGGCAAGTCGACAAGGTCGACCCAGGAAAAAAAAAGGCCACTTAGCAGACCAGGTGTACTTAAAATATCCATATAAGGTGGCCCACCTTTTATCTCTCTAGTGTTTATAAACATGGTGATAGTGCTTGCACTGGTCTGGAAAAGATATCAAAACCAAACATCCAAAGGCCAAGATGACAGGGTTTGGATCTCCTTGTGGAGCTTGCAAGTTCCTAAGAAGGAAGTGTGCTTAGGAACTTACATTTAAATCAATATTTCATCCAAAGGCCAAGATGACATGTTTGGAAAAATATGTTTCACTAAGTTAACTTACATTTACATCATTATTTCATTCTTTTTCTTATATATTTGGATATTTATTCTTTAAATGTTTATGATTATGATTGGGTGGGTAGCTGAAAGCCCTACCAACTGTCATCCATGATTTGTCAGTAACTCCAAATGCTACCTCAAAAATAGAAGGATAGTTCTCTTATATGTTTGAATATTTTCAAATCTTTCATGATTCCATAGGCAATTATTCATCCAGATGCAATAATTTTTAAATATTTGATTTGTTAAATAGTGTAGGCAGCCTTTATTGGGGAATGTAATGCATCATGAATGCCAAGAAGCTGGAGCTAGAGTATTCATGTATTTGAAGTGTTGCTTACATGGTTCAAGAGTATTTATGTTAAACTTTGTTCTTTGCAGAGAATTGGTTCCATTTCTAATTAATGATTTTTAGAATCAAAAGGATGTAGCAGGAAATGAACTTATATAAGATCTTGGAAATGAACCTAGAAGATGAAGCATTTTAATGGTTATTCATTGACTTTTTTAGATCTTGGAAATGACCCAGAAGATGAAGCTGAGGAAGATGGTGCCGATGTTGATCTTGACTCATGAAGGAAGGGGAAGTGTGTCGTTCTATAAACATCTACAAGCCAAGTGAGTTTGGATTTCTTTTTTCATTGATTCAATATCTCTTGGATTGCTTTATCTGGATTAGACTACAGAGTTTACCTTTTAGACACAGTGTCAAAAGGTTAATCTGTTGGTTAATGTAATTTAGTAATCAGCAGTTTGTATTGTCTAGTGCAATGTGATTTTTGTATGGTCCATCATACCATCCATAACAGGGCCACTAGATGCATAGTGTACAGATCTCATCTTCTTCATGTGTGCCACTTTATGGGACTGTTCAATATACATGGAAGGCCAATGGAAGCTACTAACACCATCCTCATTATAAAATCCTAATAGTGAGTTGCCATCAGAGAAACTCTGACATGTTCAAAAACTCGAGAATTTAGATTCGATGTTCAGCCAGGTCTTAAAGTGATTAGATCTTACTGTACATTTGATAACATGTATACTTATATGTTGTTGGTTTTAATGATGCTAATTATCTATGATATGTAAAAACAGATGGTGGTGAGAAAATAAACCCACACTTAAAGGGCTGGGATCATCTGATTTAGCCTACCCTTTTGTGTAGTCTTTGTGAGATGGCATGTAATAACCTTGTTGCATGCCATGCCACCTAATTTTCGATTCGCTTAATTGAAACTTTTGATTGTTCATTAATTCAAAAGGTCTCTCCATGGACATGGATTGGCTGGAATCTTCTGTGGGTAGAGTGTCTAGTTTCTAGCAGCGGTCTGGATCTAGAGTGTCTAGTTATCACCATATGTACGGTTTGGATCAATGAAAGTTGGGCTTTCATGGCCCTCATCTATAAAGATTACTGGTTTTTTCCCCCTAAATTTATATGTTGAAGTAAATGACATGAATTGGTTGTGATTGTTTTTCTTTACATTGAATTCAACTATATTTTACCTGTATGTAAATAGTAAATAGTGAAATTCCTGGATTCTCTGCCATTTTGCTTGCTGCAGAGATCTGCTAAGATGACAGAGCCTTCTAAGGTTATTCATGTCCGAAACGTTGGCCATGAAATATCTGAGGTATTTCATACCATCTCTTTTTATTTTGAGCGTTGAAACTCTAATTACAATTTGTCTTCATAGTTGTTGCCTTTGCACCTGTTTCTGTTTTTCAGAGTGATCTGCTTCAGCTGGTTTTTCAGGTGAGATGAACGAGTTTCAAAACAAAACAGTCTGCGGTTTTGAGAAGCGATCGATTCCTAGGATGTATGTGTCTTTCAGGGGTCATTTGCACCTTGGAAGCATACAATGGAAGGTAAGGAAAACCCTCGAGTTCTCTTCTTTGAATCATGATTGGAGTGACCTGGCCATTTGGACATGCTGTATTTATGAACCACTGCTCGAAATTGATGGAGCAAACTTGGATGTGTGTCGGAGCTATCTGGATGAGCGGGAGTCCCTGGAAGATGGGAATCGCTGTTATGACCATGATGAAGCTGTCCATTTCCTATGGACAGCATTGGAGGGGCCTGGCCATTTGGACAGGCCGTGTTTATGTATTTGATCGAAATTAATGGAGCAGACCCGGATGTGCGTCGGAGCTATTCGGAAGAGCGAGGTTCCCTGGAAAGAGGGAACCGCTATTATGACCATGATGAAGCTGTCCATTTTTTATGGACAGCATTGGAAGGGCCTGGCATTTGCGTCGGATGGCCGTGTTTATATCTGTATTTGCAGGGACCATACCTTTAACCTAAACCAAAACCTATGACCTAAAACCTTAACCTATAACCTAAACCTTAACCTTAACCTAAACCTAAACCTTAACCTAAAACCTAAACCCTAAACCTAAACCTAAAACCTAAATGTATTCTCAAATCCCTAAACCTAAACCTACACCTAATCCTAATCTTAACTCCCTAACCTAAACCTATACCTAAACTTGAAAACACAAACATAAACCTGATCCCGAACCCGAACCCGATTTTCTAAACCTAAACCTTAACCTATTCTCAATTCCCTAAACCTATATCTTATAACCTAAACCTAAACCTAAACCTAAACCCTAACCTATACCTATAACCTTAACCTAAACCCTAACCTTAACCTAAACCTATAACTTTAACCTAAAACCCAAACCTATAACCTAAACCTAAATCAAAACATATAACCAAAACCAAAACCAAAACCAAAACCTATATCCTAAACCCGAACGCATTCTCAAATCCTATAACCTATAATCTAAACCTAAACGTAAACCTAAAACCTATAACCTAAACCAAAACCTATAACCTAAACCAAAGCCAAAACCTATAGCCTAAATCCGAACCCATTCTCAAATCCAAAAACCTATAACCTAAACCGTTAACCTATAACCTAAATCAAAACCTATAACCTAAACCAAACTTAAACCTAAACCTAAACCTATAACCTAAACCTAAACCTATAACCTAAACTCAAATCCCTAAACCTAAACCTAAACCTAATCCTATAACCTAAACTCAAATCCCTAAACCTTAACTTATAACCTAACTTAAACCTATACTTATAACCTAAAACTATTCTCAAATCTCAAAACCTATAACCTAAACCTAACCTTTCCCTAAACCTATAACCTAAACTCAATTCCCTAAACCTAAACCTAAACCTATAGCCTAAACTCAAATCCCTAAACCTTAAACTATAACCTAACCTAAACCTATACTTATAACCTAAAACTATTCCCAAATCCCAAAACCTATAACCTAAACCTAACCTTTCCCAAAACCTATAACCTAAACTCAATTCCCAAAACCTAAACCTACACATAATCCTAATCTTAACTCCCTAACCTAAACCTAAACCTAAACTTGAAAACCCAAACTTAAACCTAATCCCGAACCTAAACCCAATTTCCTAAACCTAAACCATAACCCATTCTCAAATCCAAAAACTTATAACCTAAACCAAAACCAAAACCAAAACTTATAACTTAAACCCGAACCCATTCTCAAATCCCAAAACCTATAACGTAAACATAAACCTTAACCTAAACCTATAACCTATAACCTATAACCTAAACCAAAACCTATAACCTAAACCAAAACCAAAACCTATAACCTAAGCCTGAACCCATTCTCAAATCCCAAAACCTATAACTAAACCTAAACGCATAACCTAAACCAAAACCTATAACCTAAACCAAAACCAAAACCTATAACTTAAACTTGAACTCATTCTCAAATCCCAAAACCTTTAACCTAAACCTAAACCTTAACCTAAACCTATAACCTATAACCAAAACCTATAACCTAAACCCGAACCCATTCTCAAATCCCTAAACCTATAACCTAAACCTAAACCTAAACCTTAACCTATAACCAAAACCTATAACCCAAACCCGAACTCATTCTCAAATCCCAAAACCTATAACCTAAACATAAACCTTAACCTAAACCCATAACCTATAACCTAAATCAAAATCAAAACCTAAACCTATAACCTATAACTTAAATCAAAACCTATTACCTTTCCCTAAACCTTAACCAAAACCTATAACCTATAACCTAAATCAAAACCAAAACCAAAACCAAAACGTAAAACCTAAACCTTTAACCTATAACCTAAATCAAAACATATAACCAAAACCAAAACCAAAACCTATATCCTAAACCCGAACCCATTCTCAAATCCTATAACCTAAACCTAAACCTAAACCTATAACCTATAACCTAAACCAAACGTATAACCTAACCCAAAGCCAAAACCTATAGGCTAAACCCGAACTCATTCTCAAATCCAAAAACCTATAACCTAAACCTAAACCTTAACCTAAACCGTTAACCTATAACCTAAATCAAAACCTATAACCTAAACCAAAACCAAAACATATAACCTATAACCTAAACCCGAACCCATTATCAAATCCCAAAACCTTAACCTAAACCGAAACCAAAACCTATAACCTAAATCCGAACCCATTCTCAAATCCCAAAACCCAAACCTAAACCTAAACCTAAACCTAAAACCTAAACCTAAACCTATAACCTAAACTCAAATCCCTAAACCTAAACCTACACCTAATCCTATAACCTAAACTAAAATCCCTAAACCTTAACTTATAACCTAACCTAAACCTATACTTATAACCTAAAACTATTCTCAAATCCCAAAACCTATAACTTTTACCTAACCTTTCCCTAAACCTATAACCTAAACTCAATTCCCTAAACCTAAACCTAGACCTAAACCTAAACCTATAGCCTAAACTCAAATCCCTAAACCTTAACCTATAACCTAACTTAAACATATACTTATAACCTAAAACTATTCCCAAATCCCAAAACCTATTACCTAAACCTAATCTTTCCCTAAACCTATAACCTAAACTCAATTCCCTAAAGCTAAACCTACACCTAATCTTAATCTCAACTCCCTAACCTAAACCTAAACCTAAACAACCCAAACTTAAACCCAATCCCGAACATGAACCCGATTTCCTAAACCTAAACCATAACCCATTCTCAAATCCACAAACATATAACCTAAACCTAAACCAAAACCAAAACTTATAACCTAAACCCGAACCCATTCTCAAATCTGAAAACCTATAACCTACACCAAAACCTATAACCTAAACCCGAACCCATTCTCAAATCCCAAAACCTATAACGTAAACTAAACCTTAACCAAAACCTATAACCTATAACCTAAACCAAAACCTATAACCTAAACCAAAACCGAAACCTATAACCTAAGCCCGACCCATTCTCAAATCCCAAAACCTATAACCTAAACCTAAACCTAAACCAAAACCAAAACCAAAACCTATAACCTAAACTTGAACTCATTCTCAAATCCCAAAACCTTTAACCTAAACCTAAACCTTAACATAAACCTATAACCTATAACCTAAATCAAAACCTATAACCTAAACCAAAACCAAAACCTATAACCTAAACCCGAACCCATTCTCAAATCTAAAAACTTATAACCTAAACCAAAACCTATAACTTAAACCAAAACCAAAACCTATAACTTAAACCCGAACCCATTCTCAAATCCCAAAACCTATAACCTAAACATAAACCGTAACCTAATCCTATAACCTAAACTCAAATCCCTAAACCTTAACCTATAACCTAACCTAAACCTATACTTATAATCTAAAACTATTCCCAAATCCCAAAACCTATAACCTAAACCTAACCTCTCCCTAAACTTATAACCTAAACTCAATTCCCTAAACCTAAACCTACAATTAATCCTAATCTCAACTCCCTAACCTAAACCTAAACCTAAACTTGAAAACCCAAACTTAAACCCAATCCCGAACCTGAACCCGATTTCCTAAACCTAAACCATAACCCATTCTCAATTCCCTAAAGCTATAACCTATAACCTAAACTTAAACCTAAACCTAAACCTAACCTAAACTTATAACCTTTCACTAAACCTTTAACTTAAACCTGAACTTAAAACTTAAATGTATTCTCAAATCCTTAAACCCAAACCTACACCTAATCCTAATCTCAACTCCTTAACCTAAACCTAAACTTGAAAACCCAATCCTAAACCCGATCCCGAACTCGAACCCGATTTCCTAAACCTAAATCTTAACCTATAATCAAGTTCCCAAAAGCTATAACCTATAACATAAACCTCAACCTTAACGTAAACCTAAACTAAAACCTATAACCTATAACCTAAACTTAATTATAACCTATAGCCTAACCTTAACTTAAACCTATAACCTAAACCTAAACCAAAACCTATAATCATATGGTGAGACCATTTCTTTTATGTTAATTTCATTCCTCTTTGAGTTTTTTTTTTTTTTAATTCATTAAGGAAAAAAAAGTGGTTATACGTGATGCACTTCTTTCACTGTCTTTCTTTTCCCCAATGGGCATTCTAATTTATGAATGACATGACTGTTTGTAGGATGATGGAATATACGAAGCTGTTGAAATTTCAGGGTGAAGTCGAGCACATTTCTCTAATGAAGCTAAAGATTTGTATTTTCAGCATTATTGTAATTGTAACTGTAATTGATTGTAATTGTAATTTGATTGAATGAAGGATTATAATTGTAATTGATTGAATGAAGGATTGTAATTGAATGAATGAATGATGTAATTGATTGAATGAAGGATTGTAATTGAATGAATGAATGATGTAATTGATTGAATGAATGAATGATTGTAATTGAATGAATATATGATTGTACAGGTGGTAACTGAATGAACAAATGATTTAATTTTTCAATGTACAAAATAGCTACGGATATTGACCATAGCCACTAATCCGACAGGTATAGCCTTTTCAATTTTGACATATTGCTACGAACTTTCAGCTACAAATAATATCCGTAGCTGTTTGAAGTTTTTGCTACAGATATAATTGCTACGGATTATATCTGTAGCTATTTAACCTATAGCTACGGATTAAATCCGTAGCCACTAATCAGACAGGTGTAGCCTTTTCAATTTTGGCCTATTGCTATGGACTTTCAGCTACAAATAATATCCGTAGCTGTTTGAAGTTTTTGCTACAGGTAGAATTGCTACGGATTATATCTGTAGCTATTGAACCTATAGCTACGGATTAAATCCGTAGCCATAGGTTCCAGACCTATTGTTATGGCACCTACGACGACGGTCGTGTTACGGAATAGCTATATCCGTAGCCTTTCTCCCTTTTTTTGGTAGTGGTCATAGATTGTCCAGAGCAAAACGGCACGCATCTTGAATTTATTTTTATGATATGTGTCAAGCGTCGTGACCCCTTTATGCCATAAGTCTTGCAATTTATCAATCAATGGTCGCAAATAAACATCAATATCCTTTCCTGGTTGTTGTGATCCCTCAATGAACAAAGTCAACATAGTAAACTGAGGTTTCATGCAAAGCTTTGGTGGAAGATTATACGTCACACACATAACGGGCCATGAACTATGAGCTGTAGTCAAAGCACCGAATGGGTTAACCCATCTATAGTCAGGCCCAATCGAACATTACAAGGCTCAGTTGAAAAATCCATATACTTCTCATCAAGATTCTTCCATGCAATAGAATCAGCCGGATGCTCCATCTTTTCAGGTTGCAATTTTCTGGTTGAGTGTTAGGACATTTCTTTCGCTAACCATGGCATATTGAACATTCTTTGTAGCCTTGGTGTTAATGAAAAATACCTTAACACCTTAGCAGGTACTCGAGATTGTTTTTTCTCAACATTCATTTGTATTACAAGTTGGACAACTGATTTTCATCTCGTTCTCTTTCTAGTACAAGATATAGTCATGTGGACAAGCATAGATCTTCACATAATCAAGACTCAACTTTGTAATGATCTTCTTCGCTTGGTAGGTATTAGTAGGGGCCTTCTTACTGGAAGGTAACACCTTCTTTATTAGTTGAAGGAGCTCTATAAAGCTTTTTTCGCTCCATCCATGGTTCACCTTTAATTTGAAAAGTTGTACAATAAAAGTCAGCACGGTGAAATCTTGGGCCCCTGGGTATAGCTCAATCATTGCGTCTCGTAGATTTTCTTCAAACTCATCAGTTTCATTTTTCCCAAAGACGCCTTCGACTACAAGGGTCACATTCGGCTCATCCTATACAACTTCATCTAGGTTATTACCATCGAGTTCTTGAACAATCACGTTGTGAACCTCATTTAAGTTCAGGACATTGTGGTATTGTTGGTAACTTGATGCATATTCAGTATGCTTAGGCGATACATACTCACCATGCATGTCCCAAACCCTATAGCTTGAGTCGAATCTATTTTTCATTAGATGTATTTCCAAATCATCATAAGAAACTGGTAATCATAAACATTTGCAAGTGGCGCATGGACAAAGAATGGTTTCTCTACCAGGAAGGTGTTCTCGTGCAAACTTCACAAAGCTTCTGATTCCAGAAATAAAACGAGGGTTCGGAAAACTTAGTGTCATCCACTCCCTATCTGTTATAGCCGAATCCTAATTAACCGCTGGGTTCATTTTGAACCTGCACCTTACAAAAAAAAAATTATTATTATTATTTTTCACCCATTCACGGATCTAATTCTAAACACATGCATCTATGAATATCATTGGAATTTAGTCTTTTAATAGCTTTAAGTTTTCATGGGCATATCACGAGGGACCTGGATTGCCTACTTACGGTGTTGTGTGGGTCACCACATGATGTATGTGTTTCATCCATGCCATTCATCCATTTTTCTACATCATGTTAGGGCATGAGACTGAAAAAAGGAAGATCCAAATCTTATGTGGATTACATAAGACGAAACAATGATTATTGAATGCCCATTCATTTTTGGGCTCGTGACCCGCGATGATATGGAAAAATGAATGGACAATAAAGCTCAAGACCCACATCATGGAAAGTCTAGATTAATGACTGTTTGTAGTACGAATAATATAAACCATCAATTTCCTTAGCCATTGATTGGATAGTTAAGATCATCTAGTCAAAAGTGATTTTTTTGAGAGAGAGGGGCAATCAAGGATGGACCCATTTGATGGATTGCCCATATTGAGGGTTGGGACCAACTTGGATTTAGGTACAAGGCATGTTCCATCAGTATCGAGCAAGTGCTTGCCATCAATGAGATTTTTGAGAGGAATCCCACCATTGTTGAGAACTACGGAATTTGGTTGCGATACCAGAGCAGAACTTGTTACCACAATATATACAAGGAATACCAGGACACCACTCTTAATGGTGTTGTTGAGCACATGTATGACGAGATGACTTCTCACCACAGTGTAAGGTCTCCTTGCATTCGGATCATCAAGACAGCTACCATACCTGACTCGCTTTGCAAGAGAGAAAATACCAAGCAATTTCATGATTCCAAAATCGAGTTCAAGTTGGTGTTCAAGAAGGTTAGGCCACCAACTAGGAAGCTTAAGACAACATTCAAGGCATCGAGGCCTAGCTAATTTGTTCATGTAATTCTGATCAATGATGTCTGCGACTTTATGTTGCCAGATCAGATTCGTTGAAACTATTAGAAAGTTGAGATGCTTCCAAATTATTTGGGATTTTGGTCTATATGGCATAAGCTTTTCTTTATTGGTTTTTATATTTTAGAAATTTTAAGTGTGGTTTAAGACATGATGGTGAAGGATATTAACTTGTTTTTTATTTCTAAAAAAAAAAAAGGTACAAGGCATGTTCATGTATATGTAGTGCCAGACTTGGCACCAAGCTCATATGTTGGACATAAATGCCATTTTGACACATGTGGGGTCGACCTCTAGCATGGCATGTTCATGGGTTTGTATCAAGCATATCATGCATGACTTAATGGAAAGAATTAAGAATGATCAACATTGGGGACAAAGACTCCAAGGATCCTTACTACCTAAGGTCAAGAAGGCTATACAGCTATCTTCAGTTATAACCACGACACCACTACATGGCTAAAAGAGATTACTAACGCTCAACAATAACAACATGCTTGAAGTCCATGGCTGAGAAGACGCTGCAACATCCTCAGAAACTCCTAGGTAATAAAAACCTATCTTGCATCAAACTACAACAAATAAGAATCCAAACACAAATTTACCTCAAACATTAATGACTTGACTGGAGACAACAATACACCTCAACTTTTCCTCAAGTCTCAATCATGGATTGTTTAATCTATGTAAGATTCATGGGTGCACTGCTTCTAATATCTAACTTGTTGTCAAGTTGAGTTTGAATTTGTAAACTTTGACAGAGAGCATTCAAATTATTATATATAAATAAATATAAATATAAATATAAATGTATATAGGAAAACAAATTCAAAGTATGGAAACTGATTTCACAAACTAGTCCCAATGCATGCCATGCGGCATTCTCAAGCCTTCTAGGGTTGCACTGCTTCTAATCTTTAACTTGTTGTCAAGTTGAGTTTGAATTTGTAAACTTTGACAGAGAACATTCAAATGATTATATATAAATAAATAAATATAAACATATATACATACATATATGTGTGTGTGTGTGTGTCCGCGCACGCGTGTGGACATCAGAAAAGGCACCAGCCGCCACTCAGAACAAGAACCCAAGCCTACAGAATCATCAATGCATATATATGATATGTACATCAGAGCATACAACGCCTTGTTTGGCTAGAGAGTCCACTTCAGAGTTTGCCTCTCCAGAGATGACCTTTAAATTGATTGGATGCACTCTGCACAAGTCCTAGGCTTCCTCAAATGCTCGTTATATTGAGATTATGAATGTTCTATCACAATTGCAAAGAATTGCTTGGATTGAGAATTTGTATTCCAGATTTGCTGCATTGAGTGCTATAAGCATAAACTAGACCATCTCTTTCTTATGTTTGCATTTCTTTTCAGTGGCTTATAACTTATCGGTAGAGTTTTTGTTGTTCATTTTCTTCAACAGAGGTGTGATGATTGCGCCCACCACAATTGCATCGCAATATATTCCACAAGCTTGCAGAGGAGCAGTTATTCTTGCATTTGTATGGTTTCTGCATAGGTGGAAGACAAATGTATTTACTCGTGCTCTAGCCACCCAAAACATAACTGGGCCTGATCGAGAAAGGTTGCTAGCCTTAGACTAACTCTCATCCGTGGGTCTCCTTGTACTAAGATTGATGGCTTCAGCTGAGGCTAGTGGTGTGGCTATGCAATCTATTTTGACCGTTGGAGGCATAGGAGGTAAACTCAAATGTCTGTTACTAATACTAGTGGAAATTTTCTATGATCATATGATTTCTTATCCAGCCATTTCAACAAACATATAGCATACCATTTCAAATTAACTCTCCAATCATGTATCTATTACAGAAGATTAAAAAAAAAAAAATCACATCCACCCATTTCAACAAACATATAGCATGCCATTTCATCAACCAGTTAGCGCATATCAAATCTGAAAGACAGGAAAAGAGATACAAATAGAAGAAGATATCAAACCTATGGAGAGGAGCTTCACGGCGTGTGTTTCTTCGAGTAGGAGATTCACGGCTACCGTAATCGAGAGAGAGAGAGAGAGAGAGAGAGAGAGAGGGCGTTCACGGCCTATGTTTCTTCACGGCTGATGCATTGGAGAGAGAGGGAGGAGAATGAGAGTGATGGAGTAGAGATCGGGAGGGAGAGAGAGGTTAGGGCTAATTAGGGAACAGAGAGAGAGAGAGAGAAGAGGGCGTTCATGGCTGATGCATTGGAGAGAGAGAGAGAGGGAGGAGAATGAGAGAGATGGAGCAAGGATCGGGAGGGAGAGAGAGGATTAGGGAAAGAAGAGCTTTCCCAAAGCTCTGATTAGGGAACGGAGAGAGAGAGAGAGAGAGAGAGAGAGAGAGAGAGAGAGAGAGACCGAGACAGATAGACTGAAAGACGGGTGTTTAGGCACGGCTCTGTTTGAGCACGCGCCCAAATTTGGTGTTTTACTTAACGGACGGACGTAGAAGCTGCAATCAGGGGATCCGTGGGGCCCATCATGACGTATTTCATTAATCCATTCTGCTCCATAAATTTAATAAATTATTTTACTTTATGATGGAAATTTTCAGATATATTGAAGGCCAAAGTAGACCACACCATAAGAAGAAACAGTAATTTAATATCAATGTTTCCTACCGTGTGGTCCACTTAAGCCTTAGATCAAGCTGATTTTTTTTCGTCATATTTAAAAATATATAGACGGCTCAGATAGAACATATTGTTTTTCTTAGGCCTTATAGAGCCCCTTATAATACTATTAATTAGTAATGTTGTATAAACTTTTTAGCTACAGATTAAAACCATAGCAATCATAGTTAAGGTTTATGTCCGTAGCAAAAAAGTAACGTGGTCTGAATCCTTTGCCCCTTTTTTTGGTAGCGTTACTAAGTGAATTACATCTCATAGTGTAATCATTACTTTTTGAGTTTACCGTTTTACATTCTGTAGTGTAATTCATAACAGTAACCAGGTAGCTGGTAATCTTTAGTTGTAATACGAGTCCAAGCTCTCGCATTGAATTTAGTTCATCCATCGAAAATGTGTTTCTCAGCTATTCTTCGCAACCGATTATAAGGATCTCTTTTTCTATTTTTTATTTGTATTGAAAATTCATTTCGTACAGAAGACAAATGTGCAACCTATCACCAGCGGACGAACCCTACACTCTGAATATCAACTGATCTGATTTTACACATCGAGGAAGTGGTTGAATGGGCAATCGATCTCTTTGAACCTCAGTCATATACTACATGTCTCCATATGATCTTAACGCACGGGGTCATTATTGTTCGAATTGAATTGAAGCTGCAATTTCAATTCTAGCACGCACGCGCACTTAGTGCAGAAAGCAACTGCAAACGTTTGGATAATATGATATTTGTTTTTCCTCTTCATCTAGGTCTTTGTGACCTTATGAACAGATTGGATGGAAAATAAACGTTACGGTGGGCCCTACGAATGTTTTAACCGTGATAATTGTTGTCCCTACCACTAGTTGTTATGTGATCCACTTCCGCTTTAGATATGACTCAGTTTTGGTATCATGCTCTAAGGTAATATCGCATAATGGATAGGGTTGTACATCGAGCTAAGCCGAGTCGAGGTGGGCCAAGCTTGGCTTGGCTTGTCCATGCTCTTCTCGGGCTCGAGCTTTGCCCCGAGCTTACTATTGAAGCTTGGCTTGTTTGGCAAAACTTTCGAGGCAAGCTAATGGATCGAGTCGAGGTGAGATTACCTCGAGTTGAGTCAAGCTTACTCCTAACCTGATCCAAGCCGTAAGCCGCACTTGACTTAACCCAGCAACCCGACCCAACTGACCCAACCCCCAAATCAAATATTTAATTAATAATACACACACACACACATATATAAAATATTAGATAAAACTATAGATGGTACTTTGTTGTTGATATTGAGAGAGAGAGAGAGAGAGAGAGAGAGAGAGAGAGAGAGAGAGAGCTCAGGTGAGTGTAGGCCGTACGGCTGAGACGAGCCAGGTAAATGTTGAGTTAAGCTTAGGCGAGTGGCCGAGTGGAGAGAGAGAGAGAGAGAGAGAGAGAGAGAGAGGCGGGTTAAGTAAGGAAGGAAAATGGTATGAGAGGAATGGACGGATACAATAGGGTTTATGTTTTAATTTTTTTAATTTTTAAATATAATATAATATACATTAATATATATAATAATATATTCGAGCTTCGAGCCAAGCCGAGTTCGAGTTGAGTCGAGTCAAACTCCACTATGTTTGAACTTGACTTGTTTTCAAAACGAGCTAGGTCATATAAAGCTTGGCTCGCCTTGATTCATAGTTCGAGTCGAGTCAAATCGAGCTAGATCGAGCCAAGCCGAGCGAGCTTTTCGAGCTAGCTTGGCTCGTGTACATCCCTAATAATGGATGAACGGTGTGGATATAATAAATACATCATTATGGGGCCTTGTAACTTTGATCCTCTTTGAACCGTTCCTACAACTCAGGAGCTCAAGGAGTGTAATCCACGTACTCACACAAGCCAGGTTGGTGGTGTGTGGTACACCAGCCAATCCTCTTCAGTCGGGAAACGGGTTGGCTACTCCCCCTGCCACCAGCCAATGGCTCATGGCCGGTGCTCTATAGGCCCATGATGATCCATGTGTTTCATCCAATCCGTTCATCTATTTTTCTAGATCATTTTATGGTACGAGACAAAAAATGAGGTATGTCCCAATCTCAAGTGGACCACATTACATGAAATAGTGTTTAATGAACGTGGACCATTAAAAGCTTTTTGGGGTGTATAAAAGCTTTGGATCAAGTTGATCTTTGTTTGTTCCCTTCATCTGGGTGTGTATGACCTAATAAACAGATTGGATGTCATGTAGATAGTACAGTGGGCTTTAGGAGGATTTTAATGGCGGATACCCAATCACTATTGTTTTCATGTGGTGTGGTCCACCTGAGATTTATATATCCATCTTGTTTTTGGGATCAAGTCCTAAAATGATTTGTAAAAATGAATGAATAGAATGGATGAAACATATACATCATGGTGGGGCCCATAGAACACTGGCCACTAGCCATTGAGATGGAGGCAGGGGAGTAGCCAATCCATTTCCTTTTATTTTATTTTATTTTACACACGCACACACACCCTACACACTCACGCCGGTGGAATTTTACCACTATGGATACTCAAACCCTTGGCCGGGTGTTGAAACTCCTGAGAGTCTACCACCCAAGCAAGAGTAAGGATCCCAATCCGTTTTCCTTCGGATGCGGATTAGGCACTGATAGATTGAGTAGAGAGACTCGCTACTAAAGTGACGTCTCTAAGTCCTATGAACCCTACCATTACGTATGTATTGTATCAGCACTGGCCCTCCATTTGGATAGAGCATTTTAGGGCATGATATAAAGAATTAAGAATGAGGCAGATCCAAAGCTGGAGTGGACCCCACTGCATAAAACAGTGGGGAGAGTGAAGCCCACTGTTAAAACCTTCCTAAGGTCCACCATGATGCTCTAACCTGTTCATGTGTTAACGGAGACATGAAAAAAGGGAAATCATAAATATTAGCTTGATAGAAAACTTTCGTGGTGCTTAGAAGTTTTTAATGGTGGGTGTCCCCACTGTTTTCTGTGATGAGGCGCCTTAATATAATCTCTCCAAATAGATGGACAATGTGGATACAAACATACATCATGGTGGGGTCAAGATCGTGGAGCTCGGGCGCAGTGAGTTGGGTAAGAAAGGGACAGACAGGTAAAGTAGGGTTTAAGGTATATATATATATATATATATATATATATATATATATATATATATGTATATATATATATATATATAAAGCAAGCTTGGCTCGTGTACAGCTCTATGCATCTGGTTTGCACATTCCAATATTCTCTATGCATCTGGTTAAGATTACACCCAGATCCATAGCTCAACTGGCAGACTGAGTGGAGATACCTGGTTTCAACACTTGAGGTCTTGGTATCGACCACTAGCAGGGGTGGCTAACATGGAGTGTGTGTACTGACATGGGTGTGTACTAACAAGCTAACCCAAAAAATTAAAAAAGGGCAGGTTCAGATTTCCGGACTGGGAGGCAGATAGAGACGTTGGGTTGCAACGTGGCCAGTGCTGCAGCTAATGTGATTGGGAGCTGGCACGAAATTGAGAATGTCAGGGAGGGTGGGAGAATCGACATTGTAGCTTGGAGATGCCATTGGATTGTTGCAGCAGGCAGCTGCATGTGATCCAAGTCGGGCTGCAGATGGAGAAAAACAATATCTTGCCACGAGTTTTTAACTGAAACTGAGATTCTGGACTAATTTTGACAGGCAAAAAATTGAACGTAACCCTTTCATTTTTTTTGGAAGTTACTTGTTTCCAAGTAGGGCCAGAAAAGTCGGAATTTTAAATAGAGCCAGCCCGAAACAGTTCAAAATCAGGGCTGACACCTATCCAGGCCCAGCCCGTTAACAGCCCTATTTCCAAGTGAATGGTTGAAGATAGCAACATATATTAGAAACAAATAAACAAAAACAGAGTTATTTCACTTAAATCAGAGAAGGTAGTGTATTTGGCAAAGGGGAATCCAAGCGTCCCGATCATGAGAGGTTAGAGATGTCCCCATGCTTTAAATGATGCATGGGACACCACACCATGTTGTGGTGGTGGAGACGTGGGAACGTCTCCTAGCGAGGGAGCGGATTAGGTGTTACCAGCATGACAGGGCCTACCTTGATGTTGTGTTGCTTATCCATGCCATCCATCCGTTTCTACAGACCATTATAAGATGGAGTACCAAAAATTAATATACAAATCCATATTTCAGGTGGACCACACCACAGGAAAAGGCGGCGAATGAGTGCCTCACCATTAAAAATTCCAAAGGGCCCATTGTATGATTTTGATAACTTTTATTTGCAATCCAACCTGTTGATAATGTCAAGAATATCTGAATGAAGGGAATATAGAAAGGCAGATTGATCCAAAACTTTTGTAGCCCACAAAAAGCTTTTAATGGTTATTCATCATTTTTTCCATTGGTATGGCTCACCTGAGAATTATACCTTCTTATGATTTGGTAGTACGTCCTAAAATAGGATGAAATTAAAATACAGAAAAACAGCACGGATATACAACGAATACATCAAGGTGGCCCCACACAGTTAGGTAACACCCACTAAGCTGTTACCCAGTAACTGCTAATCAGCTCCCATCTAGTGAGAGACAAGAATGTGCTATTTTTCTTCTATAGCAAATTCATGCATAGTACGTGTATTATTTGTATACCATATTTTTGGCCTATGTCAAATTGCTAACTACGGTTAGTTCTAGCAGTGGACTTTACAGGCCGATTGGGCTTCTGAGGCTCACACCATGGTTTGGGTTCACACCATGATTCCATAAACTTGATTTACATCCATAGTTAGCCCGGAGACGGGTTTATTTATTTTTAGACGAAGTCTGTCTAAGTCTTCTCCGTGGTCCATTGGGGGACTTGCATCGGTGAAGTTACAAAGGAAGACTTTAGACCAAGCCTGTATCAACTCATTCGGAATTGGGCCTAATCACAGTCCTTTATAACTTGGGTCTAATTTTAAATTGGGAGTTTCAACGCTGAGATCATGGATTCAAGTGCCCATATGTTGTTTGTGAGTGTAAGCGTGTGTGTTTAATAAAATTAAATTAAATTTAAAAAAAAAACCTATTTTTAATAAATGGGAATGGCATAGCCTTCTGATAGGCCTCAATTGAATATGATGTAAACTTGGTCCATGATCAACGTATTAACCGTGCCTGATGTTTGGCCCCAAGCCTAACCAGCTTGCCTAACAATATGCATGTATAAAAAGACATAGACCAGCCCGTCCACTGCCATGCTTGGTCATTGATCTGAGTTTTGAGCCTATGCTTGAATTTGTGGCCCCTCAAATAAATTGGCCGGCCTAATTACATCTCAAACTAGGCCCATCGAAGTTCTTACTTTTTTCTTTTTTTCTTTCTTTCTTCTCGTACTGTCTGTAGTTTCTCAATTTTATGTGATATTCACTGAGTTCTTGTTCGGGACATACAAACATTTTGTTTCTCTAGGATGAATGCTGGTGACAATCTTTGTAAATTGAGATACTTGATTGATGAAAATTTTTGAACATGTGAGTTCTATTATTAAAAAGTTTTTGAAGTCGTCATCTGCATTAGTTTTGAGTTCAATCTTGAGCTGACAAATTGACAGAACAGAAAAAAAAAGGGGTGTTATGAAGTTTGTTATTTTGAGTTTTGACTAGCTTAATTGTGAGACAATGTTGTTACCAATCACACACGCCAATGAAAATAGTTGCTAGAAGTCTAATTATGTAGTTTGTTTGACAGATGAATAGTTGCTAGAAATTGTGAGTGTGAGTGTACCTCCACCTTTACCTAGTATATATGTTCATCTGCGGAGTTCCACAACTTAAGGTTGTATACATTTAATCTAATCTTGCATAGGGTGGGACATGATGAGGTCGATCACCATCTTCTTCAGGGATAACTACTCTGAGTCCATGTAGCTCTCTGGGCCTTTCACAGAGCTTCCTCAAATCGACAAGGGATAAAAGCAGGAATAATTACTAATTTTTTTTTAAAATAACTTGATTGATGGAAAAAAGAAGAAGCAAATTACAACTCTTTAAATAAGGAACATAAACCTAGGACAGAATTTTACACTTAGACTCCAACTTAAAAAACTTAAAAACGTGACTTACTGTAAATAGAAAACTTACTATTTATAGACAACCTCTATTCCTACTAAGCTTCATGGTTTTCGGCCAAAAATAGTAATTGTCCAATTTGGCCCAACCACATTATTCTCCTAACTTTTCTAAGCCCTTTTCATGTTGGCAGACTTCTACAACTCAATGGATCAAAAGTTACACTAGAACTAAAACTTAATATTTATAGTAAAAATGAAATTAAATGGGACTTTTGACTATCGATTTAATAGAATCTTGCAAATCTAGCATGGGAAACCCAGCATAGCAAGGTTGGTTGTCTTAAGTAGGTCCTCCTACCCCAAAGTCATGTATAATATGTCAAAAAACTCATCCCGATTAGCAAGATACAATTGATTTAAGGTTTTGACGGTCCGGATCATTTCCACTTCCGATTAGGCCTTCTCTAGTCCATCTTTGTCATGAAGGTGTCTTCTATGATCGGGCCTTCTCTCTGGTCCTTTTCCATGAATGTGTCTACAACCCGCTCTACGTCATAATCCTACAGTATTGTAGCAGTGGACATAGGACAATAGTTGATCTCTTTTAGGAAATAATTATATGAACTGCATATGAGTATAGGAATCCATTGAGGAAATCTCTACCATTGATTCCGAATTTCAAATCAATCAAAGCTATGCATCTTGATAGCCCGATCAAACCGCCTCATGTGTTTATCTTGAACTCTATGTCCTTTCTAATAGAGACCATGGTGGAGTTGATGGAGTGTGTCTACCTGATCCTGATTTGTTATTGAACAAGTTGAAAAAGATTCATCAGCTATCCCATTCTCTTAATTTTGATCAATGTATGACTTGGGATCTTATTTGCCTGATATTCACTTTTTCCTGATTTAGGTCTAAACAATGACCAGATTTGTTTGGATATTGGACCGATCTTCTGATATTCGATATCATCGAAGTATTTTTAAATTCGTCAAATGTGTATGGGAAAATCTCTCATTTTAAAAGGACTATGAGAGATGGTCTTACTGAGTATATTATACTACATTTGTGATAGGATTCGTCCTCTCTTGGTGGATCTTTATATACATGTTGGACGCATTGTCGCATTAATTGGCTTGTTAATTGTAGCCATGTGGCATGCAATGGTTCACTCCCCTAAAGGAATGCATAAGGGTTTATACCACCACATTGTTAACGAAATGCTTATCGCTGAAGGAAGATCTGTTGGTCATATCTTCAAGTGTAAGTCAGATTTTCATGAGTAATAAACTTGTAGTTCCAACACATGGTAGCTTTTCATTGATCTATCTCAGGGCACTGAAAATAGGTGTAAACCACTCATTATGTGGGGCCCAACCATTATGTAAACCATTCATTATGTGGGGCCCAACCTTCAATATGGGTTGTTTGTCATGTTGGCCTACCTTTGATGTCGACTTTCTATAATGTGGTCCCACTTTTATTGTCCACCATCCATCATGTAGGTCTCACCTTTGATGTGGACCGTCCATTAGGTGGGACCTACTTGATGTGGATCCTCCATCATGTAAGGCTACACTCTGATGTGGGCGCTACACTCTGATGTGGGCCATCCATCATATGGGTCCCACCTTTGATGTGACAGTGTATTATATGGGACCACCTTGATGTCGACCATTCATCTTATGGGGCCCACCTTTGATGTTACCATGCATGCATTATGTGGGCCTACCTTGATGTGGGCCATTTATCATGCAGCGCCACCTTCAATATGTGTCATTCATCATGTAGGGCCCACCTTAAAGAGATTGTAAAGAGAAAATAAGTAGGCAAGCTGGGAATTACTTACAACGTTTTGAGAATAAAATTGTTTCGTAATTAACCGGATATATGTCTAACGTGAGCTCTTAAAAGGTAAATGACCCATCCATCACTTATTTTTAGCCGGCTTTTAAACAGTCAAGTGGTAAAATCAAAGTTTTATCGGTAAAATCAAAGTTTTATCGGACAGTCTATTTTCAAAATTAAAGTTTACTTCTTTTTTTTTGTTTTCTTAAATTAGGCGAACAAGCTATTATTAATAGAGATGCCAAATGGCTCCTCTATTTTTTCATTTATTTTATTTTAATTATCTATTTTTATCCTTTTACTGCTGCGATATATATAAAGTACTCTCTTAATTGGTAACAGCGACTGGTAGAACTTGGCTACGATCGAGGACGAGAGACGAAAGGCTACATCCATGCAGTTGGTTACACGCATATGTCAAATGAAAGTCCCTGTCCTTAAATCTCTTTTTTCTTTCATGCATTTGGTTGCATCATGCATGCAAATCAAGGTCATTAATTTTCAAATTCCCGAACGTCTAGGTAAGGTTTTTCTGATTAAGACTTGTATGAGCTATTTATTGCTTACTTTTCATCCACTCTAACAAACTTTCTCTGGATGAGACTTGTAGGTCTACAATTTAGACAGCTATACTTATATATTGACAAATTGACTTTGACTTCAATCTCCGTAATTCACACCAGATATGGCTCATAATAATCCATATTGATAGATATTTGCTTGCACCACAACTAAACTTTTGAAATTATGGTACCTAGTTTTGATGTACCATGAACCAAAAATTAACCTTATTTGGTTACATGACTACCAAATTGGTGGCACTTATTAAACTATTAGAAATGAAAAATATTTAACCGTCTTATTTACACAAACAAATGTCCATAAATCAGAGGATAGGTTTGTTCAATCCATCTGATCTTGGGATTGTAATTTTGTGACAAAGTTCTGATATATGGCTTAATGGTAAATAAGAGTGTATTTTAATACTCCAGTCATGGATTTGAGTGCCTACGATTAATTGAGGTCATGGATTTGAATGCCTATGATCCCATAATAGAGCAAGTTGAAGGATAGGGATTGCCCACGATAGCGTGAAAAGCCAGTCACTTCTGCATGGTGCTTGTGAGCACCGTCATACTGCATGTGTTTTGTCTATGCTAGCCATCTTTTTTCCTTATTTTATTTTTATTTTCGCATTATTTTAGGTCATGAGCCCAGAAATTTATTAGATCCAAATCTCACGTGGATCACACCAATGGTGATTGAACGCCACCACTAAAAACTTCGTAGGGCTTAAAATTTTTTAAGATGAAGATGAAATGAAATTTGTGTTTTCCCTTTATCCAGTTGTATGTGACCTAATCAACAGGCTGGATGGAAAATAAACATTATTGTAGGCCGTGGGAAGTTTTTAATGGTGGTCGTTCAATCATCACTGTTTTCTTGTGGTGTGGTCCACATGAGATTTGAATCTAGCTCATTTTTTAGCTCATAACTTAAAACGATCTGGAAAAATAGATGGACAGTTGGATAAGACATATATATCATGGTAGGTCCACATTGTATTGTTCGGTAGCCAACTCACTGCCAGCGTCGGTAGGCAATCCGCATCCGAGGTTGTGGTACATTTGATGCCCATGTGATATGCTTGGATCTTACACGTGTGATATCTGGACCATTCATTGATGGGGTACCACCGTGGATGGGCCGCCAGCGCATTTCTAGTTATCTTAGGTACCGATCAGAGGAAAGTATCAGATTGGATGTGGAGCACGGGCTATGTTTACGGAGCAATTATATGTTGGAACGAGTAGCTTTAAGCATTGATCTGATGGATAGATCATGCCCGACTATGTCCATCAAATGTTTTGCTTTCGACCATTGCTGTATTTTCTTCCTATCTGTTTATTTCCTTACCACCAATAAAAGGTTCAGGATCATTCAACTAGGAATGTTTTGAGGAATCAACATCCATTACATTTCCAAATAAGATTAACGGTTTGGATCGCTAGGCCACGGCCCAGTTGTACAGACACAAGGCAGAAAGCACCGGGACATTGGATAGATCCTCTGCTTGAGGAAGCAGATTGGCCGTTGTACCACGCACCACCCACCTGACTGGTGTGTTGTTGTCACCAAGTTCTGTGGGTCCCATCATGAGGCATGTATTTTATCCAAACCGTCCGACCATTTGGCGAGCTCATCGTAAGGCTTGAGCCGAAAAATAAGAGATCCAAGGATCAAGTGGACCTCACTGCAAAAGCAGTGGCAGATTGAACGTCTACGATTGAAACCCATTAATTTGGATCACAGAAGTTTTCCATCGACGTTATATTTGTTTTTCCTCTACAACTAGTTCTGCGTTACCTTAGGAAATAAACACTATTCTCAGCCCTATGTCCCCACTGCTATTTATGGTGTGGTGATCTTAAGCTTAAGATATTACTCATTTTTGGCCTCATGTTTTATAATGATCTCCCAAAATCAAAAACGTTATGAATATAACAAATGTTTCATTGGGGGGCTCATGTAACTTTTATCTCCTTTGAACGGTTGGTACAACACCAGAGCTTGATTTCGCAAAATGGATGAATAGTGTGGATATAATAAATACATCATTGTGGGGCCATGTAACTTTGATCTCCTTCATCCATTTGAGAGATCATTTTAGCGCATAAGCCCAAAAATGAGTCACATCCAAAGCTCAAGTAAACCACACCACAAATAATAGAGGGAAAATGATTATCACGGCCCACCATAATGTTTATTTTCCATTCAATCTGTTCATAAGGTCACACAAACCTTGATGAAGAGGAAAAACAAATATTATATTGATTCAAAATTTGTGTGCCTCCCCAAAAGGTTTCAATAATAGACTTTCAATCCCCTGTTGTTGATCTTCAATTGGGCTGGGTAGGATTGTTCAACGTAACTTCACATAAGATATGTTGTTAGGATCTTCTAATATGGGATATTTGGGGACCCCATGGTCTATCTAGGGAATGTGTTCACATGGAAACGTCACAACAGATGATGCAGGGATGGATGTGGTGAGGTCTATCACCATCTTCCTCAAGGGGGGATAATAACTCCAAATCCATGGAGCTTCTTTCGACTCCTCCAGCATATGAGGTAAAAATAAAATTTAATAAATTGATTGATGATAAAAATAAATTTACAATCCATTAGATAGTTATACGAAATCTATGAAGAAGTTTCATAATCAAACTCACACTCCCTAAAAAAACATGACTTACTATAAATAGTAAAGTTACTATTCACAGACAGTCATGATTTCTACCGGACTTCATGGTTTTCGGTCAAAACTAGTAAGTGTCCAATTTGGCTTAATCACGCTATTCTCCTAATTTTTCTAAGCCATTTTCATGTTGGGCACGACTCCTAAAGTTCAAAGGATCAAGAGTTATAATGGAACTAAAAGTTATTATAGATAGTAAAAAAGAAATTAAAAAAGATTTTAGACCATTGATCTGATGGAATCTCGCAAATCCGGCATCGGAAACCTAGCGTAGTGAGGTTGGGTGGCTAAAGTAGCTTCTCTTACCCCAAAATCATATATGATACGTTGAATAACTCGTTTCAGTTTGCGAGATATGCTTGTTTTAGGGTTCTGACGGTCCTAATCACTTCCACCTCCAATCGGGCCTTCTCTAGTCCATCTTAGACATGAAAGTGTCTGTGACCCACCCTACATCAAAGGATAGATGATGTCTAGCTGTATTAAGGAAACACATTAACATTTTTCTTTCCATTTTAATTATAGAAGCTATAGGTACATGGTTACAAAACTGGCAACTTAGATAAACTCATCCGGTCTTTAGTTTAGTCAGGACTCACCCAAGACAGGGCTGAATAGGCCAACTTGGCTGAATCGGTAGTGACTCAAGGGTTGACTCATGGTCTGGAACTAGATCAGATGCTTCCAAATCTGAGTCAACTCAGATAAGTCACCGTGGACTCGTACAAGTTTTAAAACCATTATTAGCTGTGATATTTATTCGATCTCTACAAATTCAATGACTTCCACGAAATAGGCCATGGAGAAGATACCAAATTGAGTTTTTCTTGTCTATGTCCCCTTACTTTTCCATGATTTGTAGTTTGCATGACTTTATGGGCTGGATTATTGGGTCGTGACTTCTCCATTGTGGGGTCTATGAGTGATACCGCTGATGTAATGGTACAATATCAACTTGGAAATTATTAAAGATTATGCTATTTTTCTTGGTTTCTCGCAAACGGTGGGATTGCATACAAGATCACGTTGAAGAGACGTGAGCTCGTTCGTTTCTCTGAAATGTTGGGACCGCATACAAGATCACATTAAAGAGGCTTGACTCTTAATCAAATGACGACATCTTGACTTGGACTTGAATCACACCAGTCCCATCAGCGTGTCTGATACGATACGCTGATGTTACTAATACATAAATGATACAGGTAATCTCCTCTACCGGGCAAGAAGATTCATGAGGTCCGGATTTGCCATATCTGCAATGTCCTAATGGCTCAGTTTTAAAAAGTGGGCCCATGGCAGAGGTGAATGTTCACGCCAGAGCAATAGACCTAGCAAGACTCCGTATGTTGACTGTCTAAGTCCATTACAGCTTGACATTCATAAATGTACAACCATTTCCCACCATTAATATCATAGGCCTCATGTTTTTAGCATGGCTCAAATTTACTCTAAACTAATCACCCAGCAAGACCGTCTACAACTGGGCCACACCTGGATGAACATGATTGAAAGGGAAGAAAAATGAGACATGAGTGATATGGTCGGCCCTACCATGAAGATCACTTGAAATAAAAATTAGGCTCATCCACTCATCATAGGACATATGTCGCCCGACCATGAAGATCACCTGAAATAAAAATTAGGCCCATCTACTCCTTATCAGGACATGCAGCTGGAATCTGATCTAATAAAACATACAGGACTGGCCCACCTTTCAGAGTATCAACCTGCTAATTTGTGAAGTAGGGTGATCTTCACAGTGGGGCCTACTGTTTTGACTGCACCAACTGATATTCTACACAAGTAGCATATTGGCCAGGAAGATTGTACGCACCACAAGTTGTGGAATGGTTTCCTGCATGTGTTCAGTTCTAATGGTTATATTCCAGGTGTGCTACCTAATAAGTGGACCGTCTATCATGTGGAGCCCGCTTTATGTAGATAGTTCATCCTGCGGGGCCACATTTTGATGTGGGCCATCTATCATTTAGGGCCAATCTTTGATGTTCACCATCCATCATGTGGATCCCACTTTTGTATAGACCAAGAATCATGTGGGGCCCAACTTTCAATACTAATTGTTCATCATGTGAGCCCACCTTTGATGTCAACCTTTTATCATGTGGTCTTCCATTATCCATCATATGGGTCCCACCTTTGATGTGGGTCCTCTATCATGTGTGGCCCACCTTTGATGTGACCGTGCATTTGTGAGCCCACCTTGATGTGGACTATTCATCATATCGAGCCCCACCTTCAATGTAAGTTCCTAATCATGTGAATCCACCTTAAAGAAACTAAGAAGAGAGGAGGGTAAGATGGAAATTATTTAAAAGGTTTATATGCTTAAGCTAAATAATCTCTTAAAACACAAGTAACCTCCTCATGATTTGCTTTCAAAAGCTTTTTAACTAGTTTTTAAAACCAATAAACTCAAAAAATAGAGCTTTATCAAACGGACTTTTTAAATTTAAAAAAGAGTTTAATTATTTTTTATTTTTTAAATAAGCATATAAGTTCTTATCATTAAAGATGCCAATCGGGCACTTTGATTTCTCTCAAATGGTGGGACTGCAAACAAGATCATATTAAAGAGGCATGACTCCTATTCAAATGGGGCAGTCTTAAAAAATGGGCCCTTGTAGAGGTGAATGTTCACCAGAGCAGTAGATGCAGCAAGACAGTATATTACCCATCTATGTCCAGTCCACAATAACTTGACATGCATGTAATTAATCCCACCATTAATATCATAGGCTTAGACCATGGCTTAAATTTACTCTGATCTAGTGACCCAGCAAGACTATCAACAGCTGGGCCACACCAGTACGAAAGTTGAGAAAAATGAGCCATGGTGTACTAGACAAAAAAGGTACCACACCGTGCCATCTCATCTGTACCATTAAGGAAAAAAATCATGGCACAAAGCAAAAATGCACTACGAAAACAAGCTACAAGAGATGGAATCTCACCAATCAAAGCTCTAAGCTTTTCCTCTCTCCAAAACTCTCTCAGAGGTTTTTAGCACTATTTGCATTAACCATAATCCCATTAACACTGTCTTAAATAAGAAAAAAAATTGAAATAGAAACAAATCACATTAAAAAAAAAAAATTTTAAAAGTGCAAACTGTACAATACATCGACATTTTGAAATGGGATCAATTGTCGACCAACATTTTGATCTGTTGAAAATACAAAAAAACTGTCCAATTCTTTTTTGCCTACAAAGCAATTTAATTCGATGTCATTTGATTGTTCGACCAAATTTTGACTGGTCAAAGGCCCCTCTTTTAGCACAGAACGGAAGCATCTCATTTTTAACACATGAACCAGGCCAGATGTGAACTTAATTTTAATATCATGGGCTGTACTTAATAGAGCTTGGCCTGGCCTCAGCTGTCCGTTAAAACCTTAGTGGCAGGTCATTTTATCTATGGTTTGAGGAGACTCGCCTGGTGGATGCGAGGACCTAGGTAGAGACCGACGGTCGGTCCTGTCAGGGGTTTTGTCGGGCCCACTGTTATGTATATATTTTATCCATGCTGTCCATCTATTTTCAGAGATCATTTTAGGGCATGTACCTAAAAGGAGGCAGATCGAAGGCTCAACTGGACCACACCATAGGAAGCACTAGGGATTGAACCTCTACTCTTGAAAAATTCCTAGGCCCACTATGATGCTTATCTGCCATTCAACCTGTTTATAAGGAAAACATAAAGATCAAGTTGATCCAAAACTTGTGCCCCAAGGAAGTTTTCAACGGTAGGCTTTCAATACCCATTCCTTCCCACGGTGTGGTTCACTTGAGCCTTCGATCTGCCTCCTTTATAGGTTTATGCCCTAAATGAACTTTCAACATGGATGGACGGCGGGGAAGAAACATATACAAAACGGTGGGCCCACAGAGCCCTTGACAGGACCGTCCGTCTCTGGCACCTTGGATGTCTGTTTAGTCTGTATATGAATGGCACGTGTTAGGAGAAAATGGTGGTTAACTATCTTGATGGATGGATACAGTCTTCAAATCTTATAAATTGAGGATAGCGTCGGGAGAAATTATCAAAGAAGCTATTTTGTATTTCTACAGCTGAGAGAAAGAATGGAGAGAAGAAGCTTTCTTGTTTCCCTCTTTCTAATAAAAGTGATAATATATTGGGGAGGATTTTGGATGGTGAGTAGTAATTGCTTGGATTCCGAGAGAAAAGCTCTGACCACCTTTCGGAAGGCTCTCAACGATCCCTCCAATCTTCTCTCTTCTTGGGATGATGGCTCAGACTGCTGCAAATGGAGAGGAATTACCTGCCACAACATGACTGGGTATGTTCTTAAACTCGACCTCCACACTTATAACGGCAGTTATTTGGATGATGGAGGCCTCTTAGATCCAGCTTTCAGTCTAAGTGGCGGAATTGATCCAGCTTTGGTTGAACTGAAGCATCTTCAGTTCTTGGACTTGAGCTTTAATGGTTTTAATGGCACCCGAATTCCAGATTTCTTGGGTTCGATGAAGGAGTTGAGGCATTTGAACTTATCATGGGCAGGGTTCGGAGGGACGATTCCTCACCAGCTTGGAAACCTCTCTCACCTCATTTCCTTGCGCCTTTCTTCAGATTCTTTGAGTGCCAAAAACCTGTGGTGGTTGACAAGCCTACCTTCTCTCAAGTACCTCCGCATGTCTGATGTGAATCTTTCCATGGCAACCCATGATTGGGTGCACGTAATGAACATGTCTCCTTCCCTCGTTGAGCTAATCTTACCTGGTTGTGGTCTTTCATATATTTCTCCAACTCTTCCTTCTGTTAATTTCACATCTCTCCGTGTCTTTTATCTCAGTTCCAACAACTTCTATTCTAGCATTCCAAACTGGATAGCTAACATTAGTAGCCTTTCGTATTTAGATCTCAGGTATTCCAATTTTCATGGTCCAGTTCCTTACCAATTTTCACAACTTCCCAACTTGGAAGAGTTGCTCCTCGGAGGAGATGCAAATAAACTCAGTGCTAACTGTTCAGAACTCCTTGAAGGCAGCTGGAGTAGGATCAAGTTACTTCTACTGTATTTGGGTAATCTATATGGAGAAATCCCAGTGTCTATTGGCAATATGACATCACTTGAGTCTCTCTATCTGTCTTTTGATGAGAATACAAGAGGTAGCATTCCAAGAGCCATAACTAAGTTTATCAATTTAGAGATCTTGGAATTGTATGGATACCATATGCATGTGGCCATTCCTGATTGGTTACCTGAGCTAAAAAATCTTAGAAGACTTGTTCTCCAAGATTGCATGCTACTGGGCCCAATCCCTGCAGTTCTCCTTGGTGGATTGTCTTCCTTAGAATATTTTGATCTCAGTTCGAATCAGTTGAATGGGACAATCCCAACAACTTTAGGACAACTTTCTAACTTGTCTTTTCTTGACCTCTCTTACAACTCCTTGACAGGAATTGTGTCTGAAAGTCTTTTTGAAAACCTCAAAAACTTGAACTTCTTGCTTTTGTCTTCCAATCCTTTGGTTTTTGATCCACACCCTGATTGGGCCCCTCCATTTCAGCTTTATATGATTAGTCTAACATCATCTCATTTAGGTCCTCGATTTCCTCCTTGGCTACGAACACAAAAATCCATACAGATGTTGGATCTCTCTAACTCAACTATCTCTGGCATCATCCCCACCTGGTTTTGGGATTTAACATCCCAACTTGTTTCACTGAACCTTTCAAATAACAATATTTCTGGCCAATTGCCCAACATTTTAAAACTGCAGTCTCAGGCCAACATTGATTTGAGTTGGAATAATTTCAGTGGTCCCATACCTTGCATATTGAATGGAGCCACAATACTCGATCTCTCCAATAATCAATTTTCTGGGCAAATCCCACCAAATTTTACATCCACATTGCACGATTTAGAAATATTTTCTGCTAAAGGTAACCAAATCAGTGGTATAATTCCCTCATCCATAGAAGAAATTAATTCCCTGACTGCCCTTGACCTTTCCCAAAACAATATAAGTGGTATCATTCCATCGAGATTGGGTAATTGTGTAGCCCTTGAGGCGCTTGATTTGAGCAAGAACAGGTTGTCGGGAGGAATACCTAGGTCTTTGGGTCTGCTACGTCGACTCCAAACATTGCACTTGAGCAACAATGCCCTATCAGGAAAAATCCCTTTGCCTTTGAAGAAATGTCCTAGTTTGGAGACTCTCGACCTTGGATACAACAATTTCTCAGGTCATATTCCCACTTGGATTGGCGAAAGCTTTCCAGCTTTAAGAATTATGCGCTTGCGGTCAAATATGTTTACTGGCAACATCCCACCACAACTATTTAACCTAGCTTCACTTCAGTTCCTTGATGTGGCACAGAATTTTTTATCTGGTTCAATTCCCCAAAGTTTTGAAAATCTCATGGCCATGAAGAATGAGCAGAAGATAAACTTGTTTCTTACCTATGGTGAGATGGAGACAACATATAATGGGAAAAATTTTGGACTGACAGAAACATCATATTACATGGAAAACTTGCTTGTGTCAATGAAGGGGCAAATGCTTGAATATACTCGAACAGTTTCACTGGTTACATGCATGGACCTTTCAACAAATAACTTATCTGGAGTGATCCCTGAAGGACTCACAAGTCTTTTGGGATTGCGTGTCTTAAACTTATCTGGAAACCATTTGACTGGAGAGATCCCAGATAAGATTGGTAAATTGACATTGCTAGAGTCTCTTGATTTCTCAAAAAATCAACTTTCAGGTATAATTCCACAGAGCATGTCAAATTTAACTTTTCTAAGTCACGTAAACTTGTCATATAACAAGTTTTCGGGAAAAATTCCATCAGGAAATCAGCTCCAGACACTTGAAGATCCATCCATGTATATCGGCAACAATGGACTCTGTGGACCTCCTCTTGCAAATAAGTGTGTTAGCGATAAAACATCTCAAGGTCCGATGCCTGTTAGTGGTGATGTAGAAAAAGGTGAAGAAGAATATGAAATGCGTTGGCTTTACTCTGCAATGGGACCAGGATTTGTGGTGGGGTTTTGGACCTTCTGTGGCATTTTAGTGCTCAAGAAGTCTTGGAGGATTGCCTATTACCGCTTCTTTGACGAGATGAAAGATAGACTTTTTTGTAATTGTGGCTTTACTGGATGTTAGATTGAAGAAGTTTGTGGAAACTCAAGTCATGAGTAATGAATAATTGTTGTAATATAGGTTACTTTGTAATTTTTATTTTTATTTTTAATATGAGAGTTGTAATAAAATGCTTAGTAATGAGAATTGGGGGAGGGGATTGGTCTATTACCCTCTCTACTGTATACAATTTTCAAGTATCAATAAAATTACAGGTGGTGTGCTCCCACCTTTCTGTAATAATAATAATTATTATTGTTGTTATTATTATAATAAATATTCCTACTTTATATGCATCAGATACTCTACTCATCAATCGGACCACACCTGGAAGTGAAACGTATGGTCAGTGAAATCAGTCCATGGTCCATATTCAATGTATGGATGTGACCCACCTATTGAATGCACTAGCTTAATTTTTAGCCTAGTCACACGGAGTGGGACACTTTCAATGATTTGGCAAGTTGATCCATTGTCATACGTAGAGAATTTAGTTTTTTTTTTTTTTTAAAGAAAGAAATCCACGGCTCCAATACATATTAGATCCATTCATCTCAATCTCACGGCCCCTTAGAGCCAGCTGCATGCCTTCATGTTGAAATTATTCTCGACTAATTCTTAATAAAAAGACCACAATACAAATTATTAATAAAAAGTAGTTTTATTCAGGACAAATTCTTAACTCATTTTGGTTAACACATGTTAACATGGAACAACTTTGAACTCTATTTCAAAAATAATGTGCTCCTCTGAAATTGAAATTAAATATATCAGGTATTATCCATCAAGCATCCACGTATCAAATAATTTCACAATTTTATGTTGGTTTATGATTCATCTAAAGTGGGGTACACTATATGGATAATTTAATTTGAGTTAAATATTTCTCATGTGCTCTAGATCAGTTTATGATCCATCTATACTAAGGCCTACCATTTGAATTGTTTTATTTTGAGTCACATATTTCTCATATGTGGTTGTGGGTAAGGGTGGCTTGTGTGTCGGGCTTAGTCTGCATGGCTCAATCAATTTTTTTAGCCAAGGTAGGGCTCAAGTTATTTTAGCTGGACTTGGCCCAAACCAGCCTAGTTACGCCTAATTTTATTTTATTTTATTTTTCCGTGTTTTCTTTCTTCAGGCAAAAGGTGGGAGCACACTACCTGTAATATTATTGATACACAAACTATCTATGCATCAATTCAGGCACGCGTGCCCCAACAAAAACAAAAGGGAGCATGCCTTCTTCTTTTGTATTTTAAAGATGCAACATATTCATTCCACAGCAGCTATATAGCCCAAGATTTGGGCAGGCCCGAGCTGGTTGGGCCCACATTTTGTAAGAAGCAAAGGAAAATCTGGAAAGAAACTAAAACAAACAAATCAGCCCCACCCCAGGCTTCTCAAGCCAATTTTGTCTAAGAACAAAAAACCACGAATGTTTGGGGGGAGATCACCTATTGCTCTGTACCGGCGGTCCACTTGCCCGTCACTCTCCATCAGCAGCAGCATTCGCATCCCTAGGGGTGTGGGCAAAGCACACCTTCATACTGCTCCTAAGGGACTCGATCCTAACCCTCCAATACCACATGGACCAGGAGGATTCAGCCCGAGATACTCGATCACACACCTAGGACAGGTGAACAGTCCCCATTTTCCATCATGAAAATGACTGTAAAATAGGGCCACTTTGAGAGGGCCGACGGGAATCATGAGGCCAAACATATCAGCCTGAAGACCGAACCATGGCTTAGAGATCTTGACAGAGCCCATCTGCCTGCAGCGTAGCAAAACCATGACAGCGTAGCAGAGGGAAGCTGCCGAGAGAGCTGAGCGAATCCTGGTCCACACAGAGAGTGCATGGCTGCAGTGACTAGAGGCAAAGGGTTGGATACATAGCTGACCAAAGCAAACCTCACTTGTCCAAATGCACATAGACAGCAGCCTCCACTTTCCCAAGCTGCCAACCGACCACTCTAACCAGAACTAACATACTTCGCTCTGACCCCAAAAGGGTTTCAATGGTAGACGTTCAATCTCCCACATCTTTTTGCAATGTGGTACACTTGATCTTTAGATCTGTCTTATTTTTCGGTTAAAGACTTGGGATGATCTTGCTAAATGAAATGACTATTGGTATATAACACATTTCTCATTATGGGACCCACATAACTTGATGACATCAACACATCCGCTTCCACGCGATGCAATGCACTGTTGAAACCTTTTTAGAGCCCGTGGTGATCTTTATTTGTTATCCAACTTGTTTACAAGTTTACAAATACATGAATGAAAGTAAAACACATGTCAGTTTGAACTTGTGATACTTTAAGAGGTTTTCAAATGTATGTGTAAAATTGCATGGTTTCCTGTAGTGTAGTGCACTTAAGCTTTAGATATACTTAAATTTTAGAATCACACTAAAAAGTAGGTTGGAAAAATGGATGAATGGTATGGATAAGACGCATACATCACAGTGGACCTATAGAGTTTTCTCAGCCTACTTGGAGCACAATTTGGTAAAAATGGGACGGGGATTTCATGCCGAACGCTTTTGTGCACAATGTTCTCTGAAGGGACCCTGGTTAGGGCCACTGCAATGTATGTGAGAAATCTATTCCGTCCATCTATTTTGTGAGCTCATTTTAGTACATGTGACTAAAACTGAGGTAGAGACAAAACTCAAGTGGGTCACACTAGAGAGAAATTTGGGGAAAGAAATTTCTACCGTTGAAACCTTCCTGGTCTCCACCTTAATACTTATATGCTATCCAAACCATTTATAAGTTCATTCCAAATGGAATGAAGTGAAAACCCCAAAAATATATTCTGACACAAAACTTGTATGGCCATAAGATTGCTTCAACGGTGCTCATTGAATTCCCACTGTTTCCTCTCTTTTGGCCTGCTTAAGTATTGGATACACTTCATTTTTTGTCACACATAAAAAATGAGCTTGAAGAACGGATGGACACACTAGATTTATCAAAAACACATGGGTAGGTCCCAACCTGCAGTATACTTTGGCAGGAACTTATTGCAAACGGCTTTGGCATGAAATCTGCGTCCCTATAGAAATCCCAACAGTCACTAGGCGTGCCGAGTAAACTCTGTGAGGTCTATCATTTATGTATTTTATCGGCACCGTTCATCAATTTTAACAAATAATTTAGGGCTTGAGCCCAAAAATGAAGCATATATAATGTTCAAATGGACCAAATGGTCCACGTTATAGGAAACAGTTGAATTGAACATCTACTGTTGAAAAAATCTTGGGGGCCATGGAAGTTTTGGATCAAGCTTACATTTGTGTTTTCTATTTATACATAATCTTATAAACAGGTTGGATGATAAATAAACATCGATCTTAAAAACAGGTTGGATGATAAATAAACATCGCCAAGGGCCTAGCAAGGTTTCAATGGTAGAAATCACAATCCCCACTGTTTTCCGTATATGATACACTTGATCTTTGGATATGCTTCAATTTTTGGGCTCAACCCTATGGAAAGACAGTACACCGTGGATAGACCACATACATGGTGGGCCTAACAGAGTTTACTCAGAACGATAAGAGCGTACAGAGTAACTCAGTACGCAATCCGATTTCGGCAAAACCTCTCTTCCCTTTTTTCTCTTCTCCTTTCCCTCCTCAGTCAGCAGCGCCCAGCCACCTCCGTGTAGTCTAGCAGCGCCACAGTCCACCGCGTCTAAATCGCCGTCGCTGCCACTTCTGCCGCATCAGACTCCGTCAGCGTCGATTAGAAACTGTCGCTGCATCGCAGTGGCCATTTGTAAGTGACCCTGTTATCGTTCATCGCTTCATGTTTGTGCTTCAACATCTAAGACTTATACCAATTAACTAGGGCCGACTACGTGATTCATGTTCCTTCATTCCACTCTATCAATGGCCATAACTTCAGTTAAACCATAGCCCATCAAATCTTTTGTTACTACCTCCATCACCTCTCCCTTTCAGCGCCTTCAATTTCTACCGACTCACACCTTCTAAGCAGTGTGCAGTTCTTGATTTCTATTGCACATGAACAAACCTAAAGTCTACTTTCATCATCTTATTACTTCTTGGTGGTACTCCTATTTCCCTCAAATACATTCATTTCTAATTCTTAAACTTCCTCTTTGTGTGTCCGTATTAACATCGATAGTCGAAAGAATGGATTTGCTGCATCAGATCAACATCCTAGTCTGTGCATCACGACTGTTAAATTGGATATTTGCAGCTATCTTCATGGTCCCAATCCATCAAAATATACTAAAAAGGAAATTGGGTTTTCTATCCGGAGTGAAACTGCCACCATCAGTAGGAGAATTGTCTCATGAAGACTGGGGATGCCATTACTTTTCTATTATAGGCTGTCTACTTCACTGGGAGACAATGCCTTCTCTGTTTAAGAACTCTTCGAATTCATTCGATCTATATTATTCTCTTTGGTCCGACCTCAAGACTTTGATACTCCTTTCAATTGTTATTCAATTTGAGCCTTGTAACTTTTGAATGTCTCAAAGACATATGACTTAATGTAAAGTAGAGGTAACTGAACTGAGAGTAATCATCGATTAATGTGACAAAATACTCAAATCCTCCTATTGTTTTTATGTTGGACAGGCTGTACGCATCAACCTATACAATTTTGAGGAGTTGGGTAGTTTTGTCATTGTTTCTGTTTGAGTAGTTCCCGTTTTCATTATGCACTTGTATGTATGTTATTTACGTTCATATACTAACTGTGTTTTGTTTGGTCGAGTAGATGAACCGTGATCTCTTGGAGTTGCAAATCACTGCGTCTAAAGCGGATTCAATTCACAATCTCAATTTTCTCAATGACAAGCATGGAGGCACGGTCAAAAGCTTATCCTCAAGTGGTAAAATTGGAAAATGCACTAAAAATAGTAAGATCTATCTCCTTCCTAGTCATGGAAAAACATGTCAATGCATCTTAGTTCCCTTGGTGTTGTCATACTTGTTGTAGAATGATGATGCAATATGTACTCAGTTGTAGCCTTTATCACTACCGTAGGGGATTATTATGCTTAAGCATCTGTTTGGATGCCTGTACAATCAAGGGGCAGGCAAGTTGCTTTGCCACCCAAATTAATGTTGTAGAGCTTTAGATCTGCCTTCTTGTGAATGTCTTCAATGGCGATTTGGGGTGGAAAGAACAGTATCTGATGTAATTTGGTTTCCTATTTCTGCTGCCCCAAACACTGGAAATTATAACCCCCCATTCCGCAAAACATTCAAGCCCCTTGTTATTTGGCGTACATCCAATGCACCTTCAAAAAATTTAAATGTTGATTCCTTTATGCTTTCCTGGCTTGAAGAACAAAGTACTTCCATACCAATTTTTCACTTCAATAACAGAAATATTGTATGCCTAACGATATAAGCTGATGGGCTGTTCAGGTTCTTAATAACATACATAAATATGCATAGGATACAGTCTTCATGAATGGAAAGGAATGTATGGGTGCTAATTTTCATGTTTCTCATGTATAATTACTATCTTTTTGCCATTTTGTATGTCTCCATTACATGAATCGTAGCTTGACATTGTCAGTCATTTAGCTAATTTTGAAGGATATTGGAATGATCCTCAACTTCAATCATCACTCATCATGTTGGGTCTTCCGTTCGAGGAAGCTGGGCACAATCAGAATAATCCTGATGAGGGGCCATGGTGCCAATGGTCCTTGCCAAGAGGTATTGAAGCTGCTGATGCAGTGATACCATTTGTAGGTCTCGTGCTCATTCCACGCGTGCACACACACTGGTCTTAATTGGATCCTAGCATTGTCCCCTTATGTTGCTGAAAGGTCATGCCTTTTCTGCCCAAATGGCTAAAGAGATATTTTAGAGGAATCCTTCATGTAGTATTCGGACTGTAATGAAATCATAGACGCATTACATTGGGCTAGAGATTAAGGGAGCTGCCATATTCCCATGATGGCCTGCATGGTTTGGCTCTCTCTGTATTTCATCTTGTGGAATATTTCAATGCTTGCTTAATTTCTCAGTAATATATGTAGTCTTCTAATGGTTGCAGTTTACGTGCTTTGGCTGATTGGGTCTCTAACATCATTGTGTTTTTCATTGATAAAAGTTGTTAAGGAGCACTTCAGCATAAACTATGAAAAAAAATTATATGAATCCCCAGTTTTCTTTGAAATGAAGTGAGAAAATTTTGCCTACATCCGCCACTGATGAAATTCACGAAAAACTGTTAACCTAAAAAGTACTTGGAACCAGTGTTCGAAATATCCGAATCGTGTTACTTATACATCTTTGGCATACAGATACGTATCAGTTATCGCATGGGATATATTGTTTGTATTGGACAATTTATTACACTTTTTGGAAAACATTGGGAAACATTGGGAAAATAGTTGAATTTTTCATTGAAACTTAAGGGATTGTTAAAAAAGACCTTAAGCATACTATTATTACCAGTAACTAGGGAGCAAAGCCATGGTCAAACTTATGTCTGCAATTCATTTTTAGGCTGAAGCATGGGTGAATAATATGACTGGATCAGCTACAAATGAATCAGCAGAAGTCGATTTGGAGGGTCGTGCTTCCAGGTTTCTTTTATTGTGAATCTTGCTTGTCCTTGTTTTTGTCATCTTATGTATGCCACATGCTTGTAAATGATAGCCCCTTTTCATACCACCATCAAGGCGAAGCTGGCACTCTTGTGGAACATCCAAGCTGTCCATAGGATGCGTCCACCGTCAGTAGGAGACAACACAAACTGCTAGAAGAACTTGGTCAAGCTTGGTAGCCATTTATTTGTTTTGAACATTGTGGCCCACGTGTTGAGTAGACTGCCGCCTGATACTTGGGCCAAGGCACGTGGGGGGACTCAGATGTTGGATGGCTTGGATCTTGTACATTGGCACATGTGGCAGTGTGGAGAGGGGGATGGGATCCACACAAATGGAATTAACAATCATCTTCTCATTGTTTCATCATTACGGTTTGTAAAGCTTGTTCTTGCATGCTTTTCTGAAAGCTAGGGCTGGGGGCCAAAATTACACCCAAGTCGAAAGTCGCAGTTTCAACTGATCCTGTTGTCTAAGTTGGAAGGTGGGAAAAAACGGGCTGCCAAAATTCAAGAAGAGTCCAACACAGCCGAGAAAAATGAAAACATAGTCATGATGATGACAGTGATCAAGAGAGCAGAACAAATGCTTTTGTTAAGAAGAAATCAATATTTGTGGCCACATCTTTGCAGCCAAAGAAGAAACACAAGTGAAATTCTGTTAACTGAATTAATGAGGTGTGTTTCTAGTCTTCATTAAATTCAATGCAGTTTCCTTTGTTATGTCAGGGTATTATCAAATAGTAGCCAATCTGTAATACTTCCATTATTAACAATTTTCGATGAGTAGCATGCTACTTTCAGATGTCGTGTCAGAGGGGGTAATATATTCATTAAACTCGACATTGAGAAAGCCTATGACAAGTTAGACTGGAACTTCCTCACTGCGGTCCTTAGGCATTTTGGTTTTGACGAAGGTTGGATTCAGCTGGTCGAGAAGTGCTGGTCGAACGCTTGGTTCTCCGTCCTAATTAACGGCAACTCCTGTGGATTCTTCAATTCTACGAGGGGCCTCCGTCAGGGGGATCCCCTCTCTCCAGCCCTTTTCATTTTGGCTGATGAAGTCCTGAGTAGAGGCTACAAAAATCTGATCCTTAATGGAACTCTACAAAGAATAAAGATTTTCCTTGAATGCTAACACCTTGTTTCAGGCCAATGCATCAACCCCAACAAAAGTTTCTTCATTCTGTCTCCTCACCAGTCCGAAACAAGAGCCCGAATCGTTCAGAATATCCTTGGATTCAGGAGATGCGCTCCTCCTTTCACCTACTTAGGTATTCCAATTTTTAACGGTAGAAGCAAAAAATCTTTCTTCCATCCCATTCTTGAAAAGATTCAGCATCGGATCACTAGCTGGAAAGCCAAAATTCTTTCCCAAGCAGGCAAGATCACCCTTATCAATCATGTCCTATCGAGTATTCCGGTTCACACATTGGCGGCTGCGGACATTCCTCGTTCCTTGTTACGGGACCTCGAAGCCGCTTTTGCTGATTTTTTCTGGGGCTGGGAAGGGGACAGGAAACGCTTACATTGGATCAGCTGGAAACGGATCTCCCACCCGAAAACGGAAGGTGGCCTCGGTGTCCGTGGTTTGAAGGAGACTATGCAAATTCTCAGGATGAAATTGGCTTGGACCATTCTGTATAGAGGCCAAGATAGCAGTTGGGCTAACTTCATGAAAGGTAAATACCTCCCTGCTTATCAGTCTAACAGCCCCCCGCCTACCCATGTCGAAGGTAATGTTGCTGCGTGGGCCTTCCCTGTCTGGAAGCAAATCAGAAAACACTTTCAACTGGTTGAAGCAAATTCAACCTGGTTGATTGACATGGGTAATTCTGATTTTTGGGGCATTGATTGGAGCGGCCTGGGCCCCCTGCGTCAGTGGTCAGCGCCCACTCTCCCCCAGTCGACGCAGCAAATCTCCTCTTTTATTGGCCCTCTTGGTTGGCACGACCCGGTTGCGGTGCGTCTTCTTCTTCCTTGGGCTGTGGTGGACCATGTCATTGAGGACGGCATCTGCACATCCGAAGCTGACGACAAGAAGATCTGGTCGCAGTCACCATCTGGAGAATTCAGCTTCCGATCCGCTTGGTAGCTATCCCGTCCACAGGGGCCTCTTTCTCCCTGGGCCCGCTGGGTTTGGCATTCTAAAATCCCCCTCAAAATCAGCTTGCTAACATGGAAAATCATCCAGAAAGCAGTCCCGGTCGACGGTAGAGTCCAAGCTAAGGGCGTCCAGTTGAGCTCTAAATGTGAATGTTGCTATTCCCGCCCAAATTCTAAGTCCTTGGACCACCTTTTTGCGAGAGCGACCCTTTCTTTCGGAGTATGGAACCACTTCCAGTCCATTTTCCACATCCCTGTTTTTCCTACTAACACGGCTCTAGGCAGGGCTTTAAGGTGGTGGCTCTCGGCTAAACAGTCGGACGGCAATCTTATGTTAATGGGGCTGCTGCCCATGTTCATTTTCTGGGAGATCTGGCGCTCCAGAAATGAGGCTAGATTTGATGGCATTGTCTCCTCTCAAACCAGGACAATATCCCACATACTCCTTTGGATTTGCCGTCTCACTCCCTCCCTTCCCCCTCCTAGAACTCCAAACAGGTCCCTAATGGCGGCCCTCTCTGTTTTTCGGCCGGCAACCAATATCCAGCACAAAAATTCTGCTCGTATTGTCAAGTGGAAGAAACCTCAACCTGATTGGATCAAGCTAAATGTGGACGGCTCGGCCAAGGGCAATCCAGGCTCGTCAGGTGGTGGGGGAGTGGCCAGGGACAGCACCGGTTCTTTCCTCTTTGCCTTTGCTGCCTGTTTTGGCTTTGGTTCCAATTCCAGGGCGGAGATCCGAGCCATTTGGGAGGGCATTTCCCTCAGTAAGTCTAGGGGTTTCCTCAAAGTGGAGGTCGAGAGTGATTCCAGGGTAGTGGTGGACATCCTCAATGGGGTCTCCTCCCCTCCTTGGAACCGGGCCAGGATCCAGTATCTCAAAGCTCAGATGTGTCTATCTATCTCCCACTGCCCTAGAGAAGCTAATGGGGTCGCCGATAGCCTAGCCCCCTTAGGTAGTGAAAGCCAGGCCAAATTCTTTTTTGTGTCTGTTCCAAGCCGCCCTCGCATTACGAGAGGCCTCGACTTCCTGGATCGTGTGGGGCTGGGTAACTTGCAAGAAACACCGGTGCAGGGGTAGATCCTTGTTGATGTTTTCGTGCTTTTTTCTTTTCTCTCAAGATAGGTGGGCCCCCCTCCTTTTTTGTTGTGGGGCCTGCCCGAAGTACATTTGTATCCCCCTTTTTTGTTGAATGATATTTTGCCTTTTGAAAAAAAAAATGCTACTTTCATATGTACATCTGCAAAAACCAGGCACAACGCAGCACGTTCCAATGCAGCACACGTGTGTGAGATCCAGACCATTCAGCATGTGGCCCGTGATAAATAATCTCATCGCCCAAAAACTAGGTCGGTGCAGTCATAATGTGGGCCATACAATTGCAAAAATGGTTAGTCTAGAAAGGGTGGCCAACACCCCACCTCATACACGTGTTAGACTTGATTTTGGGTTAGGGGATATTCATTGGGCTTTCCTCGATGAACAACCCAGATATCCCACGTGTGCCATATTGGCATATGTGGGACACTAACATTTGGCGCTTGCATATGCACATATATAGTTAGCATTTTCCCTAGCAATTCTAACCTGAGAAAACAGAAAATCTCGAAGTGATGCTGTGGTTCTGTTGGTCATTGGGTGACACTGGTTATGTAGCCAACCTCACGAAAAGAGAGCACATATAGCTTTGGTTTGGCTGTTCTTGCAAAGATATATCACACTCATCTCTCATGGGAGAGTAGGCGAGGCAGCACCAGCTAGATCCCTTCTAGTGTTTGGGCTTAAAATTCAGGGCAGGGATTCTCCCATATCAATCATAAATGGCCATGGGCCAGGTTTGGGTATCAATGCTGTTGAACCTGAGCCTGGTCCAGCATACTTATTAATCAAGTCTGATTTCAGGCTCATGCTCAGTCTTTGGGACCAACCAGACTTTTGGTGGGTAGGGCTAGGAAGCTCGACGTGCCAGTTTAGCCATTCCGAAACTTAGGCTCACGATCACAATGCTGAGATTTAGATGGTATATGGTGGCGAGTGGCCCCATTTAATTGTGGAAAATGCAGGTATAAAACATCTAATTTCCTGTAGAAATGCTGCATGCAGAGTGGACACCTGCAAAAGCTGAATACACGTGCCCCATTGTCCTAATGTGGTAAACCTATGCAAGATCTGGGTTTTTTGAGCTGGTGAACCCAACAGGGATCTGTAGCCTAAATTTAGGCTAGCCGACACATGCATGTTGAATGTGACAGACTGGTTATCCATTTTTCATGTCCATCATCTCATGCGCCTGCAGCCCACATAAAGAGTGGATGGGGCCATTAGTCGGCTTGGGTGCATTCCCTGCACACCAGTGCCTTATGCATGGTCATTTTGTGGTTGTCTAACCATTTAGCATTGCCTCAATTATCTCTGCATTTCGATGTGCATCATTAGTACATGTGCGTGGGGACCCATTGAAAGTTGGGACAACTGCGAACATCAGGGCTACCCTCATTGATGCTATAGGAAAGAGCAAAAGCATGGTCGTTGCTTTACTATGATTTAGGAATCAGGTTAGGATGACTTTAAAGGCTGTTCTGGACAGCGGGCTTAGGAATTCCAAATTAGTCATTTGTGACTGTTGATAGCCGTGGGCACATCCTTAGCCACTAATAGATAGGAATATGTTGATTTCCGAACATCGATTGATCTAATCCTTTCAGCAGCAGCATTTTCCTTATATAACACACTATTAGATGTATCTCTGGCTTAATTCGCATTTGGACCTGATTTCATTTATGCAAAACAACAGTTGCTGCAGGTCTTGATATAACTCGTGGTCCAAGATAGAATATTTTTGGGATTCCCTTCAACCTCAACAGTAAGGTGGGCTAAGGAATTGAGATTTTCTTTAGGAAGGCTAAGCTTTGTCTTGATCACTTATAATTCCACATGGTTGGAGTCCCACGCTTCACATGGACCTGAAAAGATGAATTTGATTCTGCCTTGATTGTCCCTGACAATGTTGTCAATACTGGATCATCCTGGATTTCCATGAGAGTGTCTATCGACATTAAGCTTCCATATCTTGGTGGAGGGGGTGTCTTTCATCTTGGGCAAGGGGTGTCGCTTTTGGTTTTGGGAGGATTCCTGGTGTGGTGAATGGTGTTAGGCCTCTAATGGTAGAGTTTTCCGGGTTAGCTAGTCTATATTTGTAGGAAAAACATCCTACTCAATGTGTAGGGGCAAGTGGTTAGGACTCCACCGTGCAGAAGGATCTTTGGGAAGAGGAAGTGGAGGATTTGTTCCGGCTGCTTGGCATTCTTAAAGACCATCACCCTATTATAGGGAGGCCACAAAAATGGCTTGGTGCAGTCACAAATCCGGTCAGTTCTCGGTTCGTTCCTTCTACAATGATTTGGAACATACAGTTGGGGTAGAAGACCAACCCTTATTGTTCTTGGAGATACGGTGCGCCTCCTAGAGTTGTGGCTTTCCTTTGGTTGGTTAGAAGGAAGTGGATCCTCACTATAGATAATCTGTAGGAGCAGTCTATGGTCATTCCAAATGCTTTCTTGATGTGTATGAGAGATGTGGAGTCAATGGACCACTTATTCATTCGTTGTCTCTTTGCCCGATCAGTCTGGGCCTCAGTCATGTCCCTTTTTGGCCGAGTGTGGGTGATGCCTAACTCAATAGAAGACTTCCTCTTAGCTTGAAATGTTGGAGGGATTGGGACGGTGGGTAAAGCGCTTTGGCAGTTAACCATAATGGTGAGCCTTTTGATACTTTGGGGAGAGTAGAACAATCGTTGCTTTCACAACTAGTGTGCTATAGTGAAGTGTGGTTTGTAGGGTCAAATGGCTTATTTTTTAGTGGGCTTCTAAGTTGGAAGCCCTAAAGGATTGTAATTTTGTCTTTCCTTCTTTGTATTCTTTCCCTACCTAAGTCTTTGCTTTGGCAGGTGTTTTAATAAATTTTGTGATCTTTCAAAATAATAATAATAATAATAAAATTTCCATCGCAAGGAAAATTATGATGCTGATTTGCATGTTGGCGAAGGGGTCTCTTGGGGTGAGCTTTCAACTGTCGATTTACTGCTGAGGTAATTAATGAGCTGGAGCTGCTTGTCATATAACGTCCCCAAACCTTTTGAATGCTGTGTGGGACACCCAATCATCAATCTGGACATTTCATTCAATAATGCCATTGGGGGAGAGCCATGGTGCAAGAATCAATCCAGTCAGATGATTTAACCCTTAATGGGGCCAATATTTTACAATTATTTATTGTTTACAAGCCATAAATCACATGTTTAGAGTCTCCAAACTAAAGTGCTGCTTTGGAATCATAGGCAGTACAACACAGGATCTATCAAATAGATGTTTCAAGATCATGATTCGGACCTATTTTGTTTCTCCACTCAATATTTACTGTCCATTTTCTACGCTATTGATTGGATTTTACAGCCATTCAATTGGCATGTTTTCGCACCACGGCTGGCCGCTGGTTGTTTCAATGAATTGGCAATTCAAATCGATGATAGGTCATGCCATGTGCCATTTAAAAGCTTTGCGGACGTTGCTAATGTCCCCATTAAGGTGGGGATGTATATATATCCAAATATATGGGTTTTACTAACATCCATCCCCACCTTAATGGACATGTTGCCACATGGGATGGCCAATCATCAATCCTGACAGTTCATCCAATGGTACCATTGGGAGCAAGCCGTGGTGCAAGAATCATGTCAATTGGATCATCTTAACATTATGAATGAGGTTAATTTGTTCCAAACATCTGATTTTTTTTATTATTATTATTTTTTTTAATGGGACAGAGATCGCATAGTTATTATCATCAAAGTGCTAATTTGACAAAGTGGCATCTATTCTATTGGATAGATGGTTATGATACTTGGACCTATTTTGTTGGAGTCTCTTGATTTCTCCATAAATCAACTTTCAGGTATAATTCCCCAGAGCATGCCAAATTTAACTTTTCTAAGTCACTTGAACTTGTCTAATAACAACTTGTTTGGGAGAATTCCATCGGGAAATCAGCAGATCCATCTATTTATATCAGCAACAGTGGACTCTGTGGACCTCCTCTTACAGATAAGTTTGTCAATGGCGAGACATCTCAATGTCCAATGCCTGCCAAGGGTGACATAGAAAACGATGAAGAGGAGTATGAAATGCTTTGGTTTTACTCTTCCATGGGACTCGGATTTGTCACGGGGTTTTCGGCCCTCTGCAGCGTTTTAATTCTCAAGAAGTCTTGGAGGATTGCGTATTACTGTTTCTTTGATGATGTGAAAGATAGACTTTTTTGTAACTGCCGCTTTACAGGATGTTAGATTGAAGAAGTTTGAAGGAAATTCAGGTCATGAGTAATGAATGATTGTTAGTAACCCAAGTCACTTCATAATGGAGTTTTTTCTTCTTCTTCTTCTACTTCATTTTATTTTTTTTCCTGATAAGTATTGCTAAGTATTGCCTCCTCTAATGTATATAATTTTCAAGTATCAATAAAATTACAAGTGCTGTGCTCCCACCTTTCTGTAAAAAATAAAATAAAATAAATATTCCTGCTTTACCCACTTCATCTGCTCATCAAATTTTAAATATTCCTGCTCTATTCTTCATTTTGGCCACAGCTGCAAGGGAAATGTATGGTTATTAAATTAGGTCGGTGGTCCACATTTAATGTATGGATATGACCCACCTAATGAGTGCACTGGCTTAATTTTTGGACCAAGTAACATATGGAGTGGGACACTTCCTATAATTTGGCAAGTTGAACTATTGTCATATGTAGAGAGTTTGGTTACTAAGTAGAATGCCTTGGCATTCTTTGCATTCTCCAAACAATTATCCTGTTTGTCATAGTAAGAATTATTGTCTGACCTCTATGCATATGATAGTCGATGGATTCTGATCATCCCTCTATTGGGCCTCAACATGGTCATCCACCATAGAAATACTAACTATTTAGGGTATAAGAATAAGGCAACAAGCATAAGGAGAGATTGTAGATGCAAATGACAATACACATGACAATGATTGTAGATGCAAATGACAATACACATGACAATGTGGCAAGCATCTCGATCTAGGTCATGTCCCAGTTGGGTCTCTATGTGAACATGCTTGGTCCAAAAAGGCCCACTTAACATGATCTACAATGTAGTGGATATAACAGATACATTATGGTAGGCCCCACAGAGCTTAGGTTTACAGGAAATAGATGTCCCAGTGGAAGTCCTCGCATTTGATAGGGTTTAGGGATCAGGCCCTGGCCAGGAAAACAAATATGTAGGCCAGCCCATTTGAAAGACTCAAGACCCCCATCTATCTGCCTATGTTGATTGGATCATCATAGGCTTTCATCAACAGACATGTTAATTGTTGAGCTTTTTTCATCGATTCTCCAATTGAAAGCCCCGTTCATCATTGATCATTTTCTTTGAAGAAATTATTTCTTAAAAGCCCTGTTTTTTAAGCAAAATGATCAGCTTTCTTTCTGGCCCTGCTGATCTTTTTAGTGAAGAGTAGGTCTGTTTATTAGTAGCCCTCTGCTCAGTTCTGCAGGTTCCTAATCAGAACCTTCTCATCTCACTGGTTTCTACCGTACAAGGAGAATTCTATATGTTTATATATGAGTGCTGCCCCAGATATAGCTGAAAGGTAGAGCTCAGTTTGGTTTTGGCTAACCCAGTAGGATATACTTGATCTGTTTCTATGCCAATAGTTTGAACAGATGTTTAGTTGTTTGGGACTAGATGTTTCGGATGTATAGATGATAGTTGGGAGCAAGAATGGGAAGGGATCTGTAGTCTGTTAGTAAATTCTGCCGTGGTAAGCTGTTAGAAGGAAGTGTGTGTGTGACGCAGGTAAGGACGTGATGAGGTTGATCACCCTCTTCGTTAGGGATAACTACTCCTAATCCATGGAGCTCTCTGGACTCCTCAGAGAGCTTCCTCGAATTTACAAGGAATAAAATTTTATTTCTAATAAATTGGAAAAAATTGATTGATGATAAAAAATGAAATTACAATTCTTTAAATAATGACCTCAAACCTAGGATGGAGTTCTAGACTCAAAACTCCCTAAAAACATGACTTACTATAAATAGTAAACTTTATAGACAGTCATCATTCCTACTAGACTTCATGGTTTTTGGCAAAAAATAGTAAGGGTCCAATTTGGCCCAACCACGTTATTCTCCTAATTTTTCTAAGCCCTTTCATGTTGGGCATGACTCCTAAAACTCAAACAATCAAAGGTTATAATCAAACTAAAACTTACTATTTATAGTAAAAACAAAATTAAAAGGGACTTTCGACCATCGATTTGATGGAATCTCGCAAATCCGTCGTGGGCAACCTGGCATAGCAGGTTGGTTGGCTAAAGTAGCTTCTCCTACCCCAAAATCATATATGATATGTCTAGAAAACCATTCTGGTTTGCGAGATACAATTGTTTTAAGGTTCTAACGATCCAGATCATTTCCGCCTCCGATTGGGCCTTCTCTGGTCCATCTTTGCCATGAAAGTGTCCGCGATCCGCTCTACATCGGTGTGTGTGTGTGTGTGTGTGTGTGTGTGTGTGTGTGTGTGTGTGTGTGTGTGTGCACGTGCATGCATGCATGTGTGTTTTGTAAGCAGGTGACAGGGGTGTGTATGTTTTAAGGATGCTGAAGCCTTGTGTGTGTTGTGGGTAGGGGAAGGGTGTGTGTAAATTCAGGCCCGTGAAAGTGCATTGCAATGCATGAGTGTCAATCATTGAAGAAGCACTGGGAGTGGCTAGCTGTTGTTGGATGGTTTGGAATGAGGGTGTGACTGCCTCTGTTCGGAACAGTTTTAGCTGACGCAGGGCCTGAATGATGTTCTCAGTATCTGTAGTTGGACATCCTCAGTGGCACCGCGTTGGTGTAATGGAAAAGTCCTTCTCAAGGTGTGTTCGAGCTAAGCTGCAGTCAATGGTGGTTTCTGTTGTATCTAATCTTCCAATTTTCCCTGCTTGGCTCATCCCCTTAATGCTCTATGATGCTGTGGCGGAGGAGGCTGCTGCCATGCCTGATTGTTATAAGTAATGCTGCTGCCACTGATAAATCTGGATATCCAGCACCTTTTTAAAAAAGGCTTTCAGAAAGCTACCTCCTTAATCGAATATGATTCTCATTCCAACAGAGCTTGAATCTTGTACGCACTGCCTACAACATGTTGTAGATGATTATAATCCACCTTAATCATGGTCGATATCCTGCAGTTGGCAGCTGGTTTGGTCCTGGTGTCATGGTAATGCATCATGCAAGGAGGCGTCTGTTGTGAGTTCTTAGCTGCCATCCTGTGCTGTCATTTTTACAGCTTCGGGTATGTCTTGATCAGATGCAGCTGAGCTCCCTGCTTCTAGTTTGTCGCAGGGCTGTTGAAGTCAGATGTAATGTGGGGTTGTTTGTCTCTGATATTTTTTGAGTGTCTTTTGAATCTTGTTTCCTTAGTGGCCCATCCCTTATAGAGGGTTCTCTGTTTTCCTTCTTCCTGTCTGATGTAGAGCAGGTCGCGTACAGTTACATGGCCAAGATGGATCAGAAAAGGCCCGGTCGACGACAGAAGTGATCCGGACCATCGAACCTTAAATCGGGCGTATCTTGCAATCCGGAATGAGTTATCTGACGTAAAATATATGATTTTGGGGTAGAACGAGCTACTGAAGCCAACCAACCCCGCTACGCCGGGTTGCGCAGCCCGGAATTGCGAAAAACCCCTGGATCGATGGTCGTTTCCCCGTTTTAATTTCGCTTTTACTATAAATAGTAAGTTTTAGTTTGATTATAACTCTTCATCCGTCGGGCTTTAGGAGTTGCGCCCAACGTGAAAAGAGCTTAGAATAATTAGGAGAACGGTTTGGTGAAGCCAAATAGGACACTTACTATTTTTGGCCGAAAACCTTGCGCACTAGTAGACATCACGACCGTCTATAAATAGTAAGTTTACTATTTATAGTAAGTCGCGGATTCTAAGAGTTTGAGTTGTAGTTTGATTCTGATTTCTTTCCCATTGCTTGGTACCCCTATTTAAAGGGTTGTGAACTCGTTTTTATTCATCAATTAACCAATTTCGAATTTATTAGAATTTATTTCTATTTTCTGCTTTCTTTCCTCGTGGATTCGAGAAGTCTCTGTGAGGAGTCCAGGGAAGCTCCGTGGATTCGGAGTAGTTATCCCCATCACGTTCATCCCTGCGTCAATTGGTATCAAAGCGAGGATTCCCCTCGGGCCGATGGCAAACAACGAAGGTATGAATCAAAATCTTGTGGACGGTGATCCAGGGATTCGTTATCTTTCGGAAAGAATGGAAGCTTTCCACCGGGAGAGTCAGTTGACCATGCAAGGGCTGCAGGCAACTCTCGACCGTCTTGCGGATGCGCTACTTCCGCCCCGAGCCCTACGCGGTGCTCCACCACCCGTGGTGGCTCCACCACCCATGGTTGTTGTACGACATCACCCCGATTTTCGTAGAGCACTACCAGTGGCAAACCGCAGGGCTACACCAGATGATTCAAGTTCTAGCGACGAGGACCTTAATGAGGGTTTTGCGCGACGACCAATCCATGGAGGTGATCATCTAGATCGTGGTGAAAGAGACTATCGAGGTAAGGCTGAACTTCCTAGTTTTAACGGTTTATTACGTATAGAAGATTTTCTCGATTGGCTAGCCGAAGTAGAGAGATATTTTGATTATATGGACGTGCCAGATCATAAAAGGGTAAAATTGGTAGCGTTTAAATTAAAATCTGGTGCTTCTGCATGGTGGGAACAATTACAACTCTCACGAGCTCGTCAGAACAAGGCGCCTATCTCATCATGGCCACGGATGAGACGTCTTCTTCGATCTCGATTTCTCCCCAGTGATTATGAGCAGATATTATTCCAGCAATATCAAAATTGCAGGCAAGGAAATCGAACAGTCACAGATTATACTGAAGAATTCCAACGGCTGGCTACACGAAACGATCTGTCAGAATCTGAGTCACAGAAGGTGGCGCGATTTATAGGTAGGTTGCGACCAACAATTCAGGACCGAGTTCAGATGTACCCAGTCGGGACTGTGGATGAAGCAGTTCAATTGGCGGGTAGGGCAGAAACACAACTTGCAAGAGCTCCTGCTCGTCCATATCCTTCAACTCGACCCCCCATGACGGGTCCCACGCAGGATCCAGTGCTGCCACGAGGAAAAGACCCAGTACCTCAACTTCCGACAACCGCAAACCGTGATACGGGGAGCGGCTCATCCAGGCCTCAACGTGCAGCACCTACAACAGCGAGTCCGAGTAGGATTCCAAATCCTTATGCTCGGCCAAGGTCGAACAATTGTTACCGCTGTGGCCAACTAGGCCACTTATCAAACACTTGTCCTCAACGTCCCGCAGCACACTTGACTATAAACGAAGGGGGCACTGAAGATGAGGCCGTAGAGGAAGGCCATCGCTTTGATGAACATGAACAAATCACTGAAGAAATAGCAGGTGGCGATGAAATGACGGGCGAGGATCGTGGCGAATTTCTAGTTGTGAGGCGATTGCTGTATGCCCCACGAAAGGAATTACATCCACAACGACACAATATATTTCGTACTCAGTGCACCGTCAATGGAAAGGTCTGTGATGTGATCATAGACAGTGGTACTAGCGAGAACATCGTTTCAAGAGTGATGGTGGACAAGTTGCGGCTACCAACGATGAAACATCCTTCCCCGTACTCAATTGGCTGGATAAAAAAGGTGAATGAGACCAAGGTAACTGAACAATGCACTATCTCATTTTCAATTGGCAAAAATTATAAAGATCAAATACTTTGTGACGTGGTCGATATGGAAGCTTGTCATATGTTACTCGGTCGACCCTGGCAGTCGGACCGTGATGCGACCCATCGGGGACGAGATAATGTTTACGTATTTGTCAAGGATAGTCGAAAAATAATCCTTGCCCCTATGACACCAGAGAACCACCCTGAAGCCTCTAAAGTGGAGGGGAGTTCCCTCTTGACCATTCGGGATTTTATGGAAGAATCCAAGGAAACCGGCGAGGTATACGCTGTAGTGGTGAAGGGCGAGGAAGAGGAACCCTCAAACATCCCTCCAAGTTTAAGACTGTTGCTAAACGAATTCAAAGAAGTCTGGCCTGAGGATTTACCTGATGGATTGCCCCCCATGAGGGACATCCAACATCACATAGACCTCATCCCTGGGGCTAGCCTGCCCAATCGCCCTCATTATCGGATGAGTCCGAAGGAGTGTGAGATACTTCAGGGGCAAGTGGAGGAATTGATCCGTAAGGGTCTCTTGAGAGAGAGCATGAGCCCATGTGCCGTACCAGCATTATTAACGCCAAAAAAGATGGAAGCTGGCGCATGTGTGTCGACAGCTGAGCAATCAACAAAATTACCATCAAATATCGGTTCCCAATACCACGGTTGGACGACATGCTCGATATGTTAGAAGGGGCCAAGGTGTTCTCTAAACTAGATCTAAGGAGCGGGTACCATCAGATTCGTATTCGACTCGGTGATGAGTGGAAAACGGCATTCAAGACCAAGGAAGGGTTGTATGAGTGGCCGGTCATGCCCTTCGGCCTATCGAACGCACCAAGTACTTTTATGCGTTTGATGAATCAAGTTCTAAAACCGTTCACTGGCCGATTTGTGGTAGTATATTTTGATGACATATTGATATATAGCCAGGATGAGGCGGAGCACAAGAAACATCTCAGGCAGGTGCTACAGGTCCTACAACTTAACAAGTTGTACCTCAACTTGAAGAAGTGTAGTTTTTTAACTGACAACCTATTGTTTATAGGATTTGTTGTAACATCCACAGGCATTCGTGTGGACGATGAAAAGGTGCGAGCTATTAGGGAATGGCCGATCCCGACAAACATTCATGAGGTGAGAAGTTTTCACGGGTTGGTGACTTTCTATCGTCGATTTGTGCGAGATTTTAGCACCATAGTCGCACCTATAACAGATTGCATGAAAAAAGGACCGTTTCAGTGGACCGATAAAGCTGATAAGGGCTTTCATGAGATCAAGCAGCGTTTGTCTACAACACCGGTCTTGGTGCTTCCTAATTTCGACAAATTGTTTGAGGTTGAATGTGACGCTTCATATGTCGGAATTGGAGGAGTATTATCACAGGAAGGCAGGCCGGTAGCCTTCTACAGCGAGAAGCTCAGCGAAGCCCGAAAGAAGTGGTCGACTTATGAGCTTGAGTTGTACGCAGTTGTTCAGGCGCTGCGACATTGGCGACATTATCTGATTCAAAGAGAGTTTGTTTTGTACACTGACCATCAAGCATTAAAGTTTATTAATAGTCAGACTAACGTGAATCGTGTGCATGCTAGATGGGTTGCGTTTTTACAGGAATTCACGTTCGTTCTGAAGCACAAGTCAGGGCAGCAGAACAAGGTGGCTGATGCACTTAGCCGTCGTGCATCACTACTAGTAACAATGAGCAACGAGGTAGTCGGCTTCGACTGTCTCAAGGAGCTGTATGCCGAGGATGAGGACTTCAAAGATTCTTGGATGAAGTGTCAAGAAGGTCACCCCAGTGACCTTCATATACAGGACGATTTTCTCTTTAAAGGGAATCGATTGTGCATCCCCCAAAGTTCTCTGAGGGAGAAGATTATTCAGGAGCTACATGGAGGTGGCCTTGGTGGACACCTGGGGCGAGACAAGACGCGAGCTCTTGTGGAAGAGCGGTATTATCGGCCGCAACTTAGTACGCGATGTGGGAAAAGCCGTACAACGTTGTTATGTTTGTCAGACCTCCAAGGGGCAATCTCAGAATACGGGCCTCTACACCCCGTTACCTGTGCCTAACGGCCCTTGGGAGGATTTATCAATGGACTTCGTACTTGGTCTCCCACGAACACAACGCGGCATGGATTCGGTGTTCGTGGTGGTAGATCGTTTCTCAAAGATGGCGCACTTTATCCCATGCAAGAAGACCCTCGATGCAACACATGTGGCGAATTTATTTTTCAGGGAGGTCGTTCGGCTACACGGGGTCCCCAAGACCATTACTTCTGATCGTGACACGAAGTTCATTAGCCACTTTTGGCGGACTTTATGGAATCGATTCGATACACGACTTCAATTTAGTAGTGCTTACCACCCACAGACTGATGGGCAGACCGAAGTTGTGAATCGCACGTTGGGAAACCTCCTTCGCTGTATTTCAGGAGAAAAACCGAAGCAGTGGGATTTGGCCTTGTCTCAAGCAGAGTTTGCATTCAACAATATGGTGAACCGCTCGACAGGGAGATCACCGTTCCAGATTATTTACGGACGAGTGCCTCGCCACACACTTGACTTGGTCCCTCTGCCCAAGCACCCAGGCACGAGCATTGCAGCAGAACATATGGCAGACAAGATCATGGGCATCCATGCAGAAGTGCAGACCAAGCTACATGCCTCGAACGAGAAGTACAAGGAACAAGCGGACAAGCATCAGAGACAAAAAGTGTTCGAGGTAGGCGACCGCGTTATGGTCCATTTGCGCAAAGAGAGATTTCCGACCGGGACGTACAACAAGTTGAAAAATAAGAAGATTGGACCGGTACCAATCATCCGAAAGATCAATGACAACGCTTATGTTGTTGATCTCCCAGATGACATGGCCATCTCACGGACTTTCAATGTCACGGACCTAACCGAGTATCATGAACCAGAGCATGACGAGAACTCGAGGACGAGTTCTTTTGAAGTGGAGGAGACTGATGTAGAGCAGGTCGCGTACAGTTACATGGCCAAGATGGATCAGAAAAGGCCCGGTCGACGACAGAAGTGATCCGGACCATCGAACCTTAAATCGGGCATATCTTGCAATCCGGAATGAGTTATCTGACGTAAAATATATGATTTTGGGGTAGAACGAGCTACTGAAGCCAACCAACCCGCTACGCCGGGTTGCGCAGCCCGGAATTGCGAAAAACCCCTGGATCGATGGTCGTTTCCCCGTTTTAATTTCGCTTTTACTATAAATAGTAAGTTTTAGTTTGATTATAACTCTTCATCCGTCGGGCTTTAGGAGTTGCGCCCAACGTGAAAAGAGCTTAGAATAATTAGGAGAACGGTTTGGTGAAGCCAAATAGGACACTTACTATTTTTGGCCGAAAACCTTGCGCACTAGTAGACATCACGACCGTCTATAAATAGTAAGTTTACTATTTATAGTAAGTCGCGGATTCTAAGAGTTTGAGTTGTAGTTTGATTCTGATTTCTTTCCCATTGCTTGGTACCCCTATTTAAAGGGTTGTGAACTCGTTTTTATTCATCAATTAACCAATTTCGAATTTATTAGAATTTATTTCTATTTTCTGCTTTCTTTCCTCGTGGATTCGAGAAGTCTCTGTGAGGAGTCCAGGGAAGCTCCGTGGATTCGGAGTAGTTATCCTCATCACGTTCATCCCTGCGTCACTGTCTCAGGCTTGGTGCTGTCCGCTTGTGTTGTATCTGATGCTGTCAGATTCCTTCGGTCCCAGTTGAAGGTGCCAAGTGCTGCTTCTATGAAGACATTTTTCCTCTCTCTTAAGTAGTTTCAAGAGCACACTCTGTTTGAGCTGGTGCATTTGTTGATGTAGTCAGTTCACATGATGGATTCAATAGTAGGGAAATGTTGAGGTTCAGGGAAGTGGTGAAATAAGGTGTTGTAATGCTGATTTTGGGGGATTTTTTGGGAAGTAGCTGTTGTCTAAGGGAAGTGGTTATGACTGGAATCTAGGGTGACATGAAATTGATCGGAGACCACATAGCCACAACTCTGTCTTGAAGGCATGGAAGACATTCTATAGATCGAGACAGTGGGTGAATGGGTGGCCTGGTGGTGGGCATGTTTGGCCTGTTAGAAAGATGTTATGCGGCTGTAAATCTATCTATACCTTTGGCATGTACAATGTCTTTCTCACGATCAAAGTGGTGGCCTCCGATTCACCATCATCGGGTGGTGCTCTATGGAAATCGGGATTATGTCGTACAACGACTACGGGCGGTTGAGCATTGCCTTGTGTTCGGGGCAGAATTCGCATTTCCACAATACGGTCGAGGGTTGCCTGCAGCCCTTACATGATTAACTGACTCTCCCGGTAAAAAGCTTTTATTCTTTCCAAAAAATAACACATTCCTGAATCACCGTCCACTAGATTTTGGTTTATACTTTCGTTATTTGTCATCGGTTCAAGGGGAGTCCTCTCTCTGATATCAATTGACGTAAGAATGAACATGATGAGGTCGATTACCGTCTTCCTCAAAGATAACTACTCCGAATCCACGAAGCTTCTCTGGACTCTTTATAGAGATTCCTTGAATCCATGAGGAAAAATATGAAAGAATATAAATAAACTCTAATAATTTGGAAATTTCATTAGTAGATAATAAAAACGAATTTACAACCCTTTAAGTAGTGATACCAAACCTTGGAAGAAGTTTTAGCATAGACTCTAACTCAAACTCCCTAAAATTTGTAACTTACTATAAAAACACTTTTCATGTTGAACACAACTCCTAAAGCCCATAGGATGAAAAGTTATAATCAAACTAAAACTTAATTAAAATAGTAGAAACAGAAATAAAATGGATTTCTGACCGTCGATCCAATTGAACCTCACAAATTTGGCGTGATCAACCTGGCTATGCCAGGTTGGTTGGATAAAGTAGCTTCTCTTACCCCAAAATCATATAGGGTATGTTGAGTAACTCATTCTGGTTTGCGAGAAACACCAGTTATAAGGTTCCAACGGTCCGAATCACCTCTGCCTCCGATCGGGGCTTCTTTGGTCCATCTTTAACATGAAAGTGTCCGCGACCTACTCTACATCAGTCCCCTTTACTTTAAAAGAACTTGTCCTCGAGTTCTCGTCTCGCTTCGATTCAACCTTAAGCAAATCCAAAGCTCAAGTGGACTACACCACAACAAACGGTGGTGATTGAACGTTTGCCATTGAACACTTCATAGAAGCCACAAAAGTTTTGGATCAAGCAGATATTTGTGTTTTAGGTTCCCACTTGATCTTCAAAACACTTCAATTTTAGATTCATGCCGTAAAATGGGCTGGCAAAATGGATACATGGTGTGGTTATAAAACACATAAATGTATGGTGGGCCCAACATCACCACTCCACCGCTGGGGTTGTGTGGGCAACACCGTATGATACGTGCTGGACGGCTTCGATATTGCATGTTGGCACGTGTAATGCCATGCAGATGGCCGTATGTAGGATTTATACAAGTGTTGGCTTAGGGAACTTGTGGAGAGTTTTGCTGCATTCTATTGGAAATATCATATCAAAGATGAAAACTTCAACACTCTTGTATTGAGTCCTTTCAAGAAATTGAGAACTAAAGTGGCAACTGGTCTGGGTTAACCAGGCCCATCCGGCGGGTTGGGTCGGGTTGTTACTCAACCATAGCCCAACCCAAGGTATACCTCAACCCTAACCCAACCTCGGGTTGGAAATTCTCAACCCAAGCCCAACCCAAGCGGGATCAGTCAGGTTGGTTGGGTGGATGCATGCTAATATTTTTGTGATTACATTAGTCTATCGTATTTCAATACACATCTTATTTTTTGTACCTATGATTTTATTATTATTATTATTTTAATTTTATTAATTATATACGTAGTTATTTATCATAAAGAACTTTATTTTTTCTAAACAAACAAGCTAAAATATAGGACAGTAGTGTTGTGTAGCACGCAATCTATGTGGGAGAGAAATCCGGCATATCTTGTTAGCTTGAGTAATCAGAAATGGCATGGACCAATGAGACCCGATGACATTGGAACTTCTTGTACCTTCAACGGAGACATTCACACTCAATTATAATTTATAACTTATATATCGATCGGGTTCGGGTTGGGTCGGGCAACCCAGGACCTCAACCCGTGCCTGACCCATGTTTTATTGGGTTGGTGTTTATATAGCCCAAGCTCAAGACCAAACCCGATACAACCTGCCCAAGCCCAACTCAATGTCAGGTCGGTCATGGGTCAGTCGGGTTGAACCCGCCTGACTTTCAGCCCTAGTCCCAAGTCAAGATCATTTTTCGTGCTGGGACTTGGGGCTACCTATGAGATATAGGCCTAACCAGGAGATGCATCCCAAGCAGAGCATTTTTACATTGTTGGAATGAGTATTTCACTTGCAAGCCCAACTGAGCTACAGAGAAATTACTTAGCTCATGGGCAGGTATTGATATAGTAATGTAGATATGGGCTGGGTGCTTCACCATCACTCCATTTGCTACGCAGTCAAGAACTAATGAATCATTTCGGGTTGAAAGGCTTGGAAATGCCAACTCCCAATTCTTTTTTCTTTTTTCTTTTTGAGAGAGACTATATATATTCCATCTTCAGGTGGGCAACACAAAAGGGGAGCCGCACCCAAATTTTACAAATTCGGGATCCCCTGACGAAAAAACCAGGAGAAGCCTATCGTAACGCCTAACTTATCAACAAGAAACATAGAAAAGAAAAACCCCGCAGCAGGAGGGGCCACCCGAGCTGGAATCTAAGCCTTAACCAAGCCTAATCCTAGCTTGTCAAGAAAAAGCTGACCCCTGACCTCCCGAGGAAGGCACGGGCTAGCGTTGAAAAGAATTGAGGATTGAGAGGAGCTGCCCAGCCTAGCCAAAGCATCTGCAGGCCCATTCCCTTCCCTAAGTATATGCTGAAATTTAACCTGGCCCTTGGCCATTAGGCCCTTAATCCTGCTACACCAATACTTCCATTTCCAACCAGGATTGGACTTCCCTGTGGACATGTTCACCACCGGGAAGGAGTCCGATTCTATGATAATGTTAGCCAAGCTCCTGCTTAGACATTGAAACAACCCGTCATGAACTGCTCTTGCCCTAGTGTTCGATGACAACCCATATCCCGCAGAGAACCCAAAAATAAAATCCCCTAGCTCCCCTCTGCAAATTCCTCCTCCCCCCGCATTGCCTGGATTTCCCATAGAAGACCTATCTACATTCATCTTAACCCAGTTAGCAGGAGGCTTAAGCCACTTCACTACCTGGGCCCTTCTAGCTGGGAAGGCACGATGTACGGTCCTCAAATCAGCTAGGATACGACTGTTTGCCCACAAGTTAGACTTCGTAGGATTCCGGGACTTGATGATCGCTTGCGCCCACCCGTTGACCCGCGAGATTTGCATCTGACATGAGGGATGCCTCCCCTCAAACTTCGCTTCATTCCTGCCCTTCCAAATCTCCCATAGAATGATACAGGGGATCAGCTTATTCAGGACCCCACCCCAACCCCCAAGAGCAGGCCCATTCCATCACGCATCCTGTCTTCAATTGAACTGGCTGCCAGATTGTTCCTGCCGAAAATAGCTGCGAAGTGTGACCAAATAGCTGCAGCCCGATCACTGAGGAGGAAGAGATGAAGGGATGTCTCACACGCTGGGACCTGACCCGCTGCCCTGTCACAGCAGACGCACTGCGACGCTAAAGATATCCCTCTGGCCTGCACTGCGAACTCTACCAGGAATGCGCCTTTGATGGTTTTCCATGCCAGGAGCGAGATCTTGGGAGGCAGCAGGGCGACATTTTGCTAGAGTCTCAATTCTTCAATTGCAGAGAAATCTTATGTTTTCATGGTGTGCGTAACATGTTGGCTAGATGGTGTAAGACCATAGTCACTATGATAATTGGGATAGCTTACGTCTACTTTGAATGTACGGGCACATCACTAGTGGAAAATGAGGAACATGAGTGTGGGATCAGAGCTGATCAACAAGCAATCCAGCAACATGGATGCCAAGCCTATAAGATCATCAGATAGGCCACAACTACAAAAAAAAAAAAAAAAAAAAAAAAAAGAAAGAAAGAAAGAGAGATTATGAAATGGGTTTATTTATATCATGTGCGGCCCACCTATTGAACATATTTGCCAGATTTACGTTCATGGAATCTAAACAAGGAGAGAGAAATTGACACAAGGATGAACGTGATGAGGTCGATCACCTTCTTTTTCGAGGGGGATAATTGCTCTGAATCCATGGAGCTTCTCTGGACTCCAAACAGAAACTCTTCGAATTTACGAGGGAAAATAGGAAAATAGAAATAAATTCTAATAAATTCAAAAAAATAGATTGATTGATAATAATAATGAATTTACAACCCTTTGAATAGTAATATTAAACCTAAGAAGAAGTTTCATAATCAAACTCCAACTCAAACTCCCTAAAATTCGTGACTTACTATAAATAGTAAACTTTTTTTTAATACCAAAAGACCTCTCTTTATATCATATATATCTGCAAAGATTTACAGGGAAAGCAATGCTTCAGGGTGCCTCTCGGAAAAATGACCAAGAGCAGCCTATCATGAGGAAACTACAGACAAGAGAAAAGCCAAAAAAACAGCAAAACAAAATAGGGCAGCTCGACTAACATAGGAGCAAACCTAAGGCCCACTTGGGAAAAGACTGGTGGAGCCCAGACCAGCTCTGTCTAACAGGGCCAAGCCTCGAATGCGATGAGGAAGGGCTGAGGGCTCGGTGAACGTGGAGTGGGATTATTGAGAGCTCTCCAACTTTGCCAGGCCATCGGCCGTGGCATTTGCTTCCGTGAGGATATGGGAAAAGGAAAACTGACCTCCAGCCTTGATATTCTGAATACGGGACAGCCAGTAGCTCTAGCTTGCATTCCCCTGACCCTTGCCGTTCATTAAGTCCACCACTAATTTTGAATCTGATTCAACCTGGACCTTTCTGATCCCCATGTGAAGACACATGACTAGGCCATCCCATATTGCTCTAAGCTCGGCAATGTTGTTGAGGCCATACCAAATGGCAAAAGTGAACACAAATTTTCCTTTTTCCCCTCTGCAGATCCTGCCACCCCCCGAAAGGCCCAGGTTACCCCTACTCGAACCATCAACATTCAATTTACACCAATCCCCAACCGGATACAGCCATTTCACAATCGACACAATTGACGGGCGCAACCTCTGCGAGGAGGGAGTTTCAATCCCCAGGTCGTTGAGTATACTACCCCTAGTCAAGGAACGGTTGAAGCTAGATGGAAACGCCTGACAAATAGATTTAAACCACCCAATAATACTAAAGATAGTATTCGTTGGAAGGACTTCCATTCCCTCAAACCTCGCTTTGTTCCTGGATTTCCAAATTCCCATAGGATGAATAGGGGGGCCAGGCCCTGTAAGAGTGATGTTTTACCCATAGCTGAGGAGGCAGCCCACCAAGCCTTCATTCTGTCTTCAACCGACTGGTTGTTCACTAAGGCAATGCTGAAAATCATTCCAAAATGGTTCCATACTGTTTTAGCTAGGAAGCTCTCAATGAAGAGATGCGGTAGCAACTCCTCAGATGGGCTATGGCTGCCGGTCGAACCACAGCAATCACACTTTGAGGCCATTGAGATGCCCCTAGCCTGCACTATGGAATCTGCTGGAATAGCGTCCTGTAGAACCCTCCACATAAAGCAGGATATCTTTGGGGGAAGTGTTGAGTACCAGACCCAAACTGCCCAACTTTTTCTCTGCCCACTCGAATGGGTAGCCTGCCACGTTGACTTGACAGAAAACTCACCCGACAGCTCCAACGACCAAATGTATGAGTCTGGGACCTCCGAGGTGCAGAATCCACCTTGGAAGATGAAGTCTTTGACTTCCTCAGGGAGAAAAGAGAAAACGGGGGAGGGGGGGGGGGGACGGGGGGCGCAGTTGGGCCAAGAAACTCCCTAACCTTCAAGTCCAGCAGCCCCTCCCTATAAATGGTAAACTTATTATTTGTAGAATGTCATGATTTATACTAGACTTCATAGTTTTTGGCAAAAAATAGTAAGTGTCCAATTTGGCCTAACCACGTTATTCTCCTAAAATTTTAAAGCCATTTTCATGTTGGGCACTACTCCAAAAGCTTAAACGATCAAGAGTTATGATCAAACTAAAACTTACTATAAATAGAAAAATGAAATTAAAATGGAGTTTCGACCATCGATCTGATGGGATCTCACAATTGGCATGGGCAACCCAATATAGAAGGGTTGCTTGGCTAAAATAGTTTCTCCTACCCCAAAATCATATATGATACGTCGAATAATTCATTCCGATTTGCCAGATATGACTATTTTAAGGTTCTAAAGATCATGATTACTTCTGCCTCCAATCAGGCCTTCTCTTGTTCTTCTTGGACCGCGCTTGCCCTACATCAAAAATCTCTATAACTGAGAAATAAATTTACATTATTGAATGAAAGCGCTTCTTAAAATGTACCTAATGTACTTTGGTACATAAAGAAACGCTGGATGTTTTTTTTAAAAAAAAATAAAAAATAAACTGGATTATATTCATTAAACTTGAGATGTACAATCATTTGGGCTGGTCCAAAAAAAAAAATTTGAATCCGGGCCAAGCCTATCATGCGGAGCATCTAGACAATGAACAATAAAAACAAGAACGGGCAAAAGGAAGGGGATCCCAGAAATGCGTTGGCCAGCGAGCCAGACAGGACTGGAATCCTTAACATAGGAATCAGCCAACACCTATCTTGTTTTTGCTGAGTCGAATCTGACCAACACCCGCTTTGTCAAGAACCAAAGAACCCTTAACGTGCCTGGGGAGCTCGGATGGATTGAGGAAGACTTTGTCTACTAGCGATATTGGCAAGACCATCCGCCACAGAATTACCTTCCCGGAAGGTGTGGCGGAATCTAAGGTTAAGAAGATGAGCAAGCTGATGAATGGAATCTAGGATGTACCAAAGTATTCAACCGCTGGAGGCTGAATGATTAGAGACCGCATCAAAGAGGACACGGGAATTAGTTTCAACAATGATTGAATTGAGCCCCAACCTCTTGCATAAATTGAGGCCATCGAGCATGGCACGGGCTTTTGCTAGCGTGTTCGAGGTTTGACCGTAAGATTTATGGAAGGCGAAGATAAAATTACCGGCGTTGTTTCGGCATACTCCTCCACCACCACCAGCTCCTGGATTGCCCCACGCAGAGCCATCAACATTCAATTTCAACCAGCTCTCAGTGGGCTTAATCCATCTGACAATTGAAGCCTTCCTTGACGGTGAATGATGGGAGTGGGCTGCCTTAGCAAATCCCTGTTGGATCAACCTTGAACAGGCAACCATATCTATGTCTGGAAGCTGGGATCCGATCTTAAGGAGCCAGCTGGACACCCTGTTGATAATGGAGGCTGCTGAGAAATGGCGATTTTCATATTTAGCACCGTTCCTTCTAATCCAAATTTCCCAGATGATGATGAAAGGGACCAGGCCGCGTATCAAACGCCGATAGGAGGAGAAAGACTCCGCTGAGGTCCAGTGATGGATTCTGGCTTTAATGGACTCATAAGGATTGAGGGGGAGAAGCCATATGTTGGCAAAATGATCCCAGACAAGGGGATGTTATCTTGCTGTGACAGAGTAAGTGGTTTAGGTCTTCAACTTGGGGGCTAAAAAGCTGAGGCGGAGGTGTGGAATGGGGGGTTCTGGGATTGCTGGGGTGGACGTGGGGAACAGAAGTCGTGCTTGGCGTTGGCTAGGTTTCCTGATAGTGGAGTGAGTGACGCAGGGATGAACGTGATGAGGATAACTACTCCAAATCCACAGAGCTTCTCTGGACTCCTCACAGAGACTTCTCAAATCCACGAGGAAAGAAAGCAGAAAATAGAAATAAATTCTAATAAATTCGAAATTGATTAAGTGATGAATAAAAACGAGTTCACAACCCTTTAAATAGGGGTACCAAGCAATGGGAAAGAAATCAGAATCAAACTACAACTCAAACTCTTAGAATCTGCGACTTACTATAAATAGTAAACTTACTATTTATAGACGGTCGTGATGTCTACTAGTGCGCAAGGTTTTCGGCCAAAAATAGTAAGTGTCCTATTTGGCTTCACCAAACCGTTCTCCTAATTATTCTAAGCTCTTTTCACGTTGGGCGCAACTCCTAAAGCCCGACGGATGAAGAGTTATAATCAAACTAAAACTTACTATTTATAGTAAAAACGAAATTAAAACAGGGGAATGACCGTCGATCCAGGGGTTTTTCGCAATTCCAAATTGCAAGATACGCCCGATACGCCTGATTTAAGGTTCGATGGTCTGGATCACTTCTGTCGTCGACCGGGCCTTTTCTGATCCATCTTGGCCATGTAACTGTCCGCGACCTGCTCTACATCAGTGAAGCACCTGTGGGCAGCGGGTCGAGATTTCGAGGACAACTAGACTGGATCTTAATTTCAGTAGGAATAGAAATCTTTTTTGAAATAATAAAAATTATTAAAAATAATAAAAAGGACGTTTGATTCCACCAAAACTCCTGAAAACGGATTATAATTGGACTTTTAAAATCCTCCGTTGCATCAACCTTTATCATTTTTCATTAGATCTAATCCTCATCTATGTAAGGACTCTACCAATCTGTAGAGGGAAGATAGAAAATGAGGTTTTTCGTACATGATTTTAAAAAAAAAAAAAAAAAAAAAAAAAAATCTTTCCTTTATGAGGTTGATTATTAGTCTAGCCTATGAATGCGATTGCTTGAAAACACCTAAATGTGTCCATGTTTTGCCATTAATGAACATCATCTATATACTTTGAACTTATTAAAGTGTGTGTTATAAGTCTTCATTTCTTGACATGGTGGGGGTAGTGTACGAGGGCATTAATGGAGCATTGGTCCTACTCAAATGTTGAGTGCTTAACTTTGACTTTAATCACAACCATCCGTGCTTAATTGCTTGTAAAATAAACTATTCTCATTATATGGACTCATTTTCTATGGCATGTAGAAATATTGAGTACTAAGTAAAAGTATTCACAGGTCATGAGGTGCCATTGCAATATCCCAAAGCTGATGGATGACTACATGTTGCCCAATTAGTTCACTATAGCTTGACCTACATTTGCAACCTTTCCCGAGACCATGGACTTCATTTTAGAACAGGGCCCAAATATACTCTTATCAAATTGTCGTAACCATTTGAGTTCTCTCAGTGACTTTAAAATTAAAAGATAATTGTTGAGTTGATTATCTTCAATTAGGCTGGGTAGGATTGTTCAACATCACATGAGATTTTTGTATAGGATCTTCCAATATGGGATATTTGAGGACCATGGTCTATCCAGGGAATGTCCACAAAACCCATGGCCTAGATCACATAAAAATACCACAGAGGGTGATGCAGGGATAGACATGATGAGGTCAATCACCATTTTCCTCAAGAGGATAATTACTCCGAATCTGAATCCACAGAGGTTCTTTGGACTCCTCAAATCTATGAAGGAAAAATAGAAACTAAAAATAAATTATAATAAATTGGAAACTAAATTAATTGATTATAAAAACGAATTTATAATCCTTTAAATAGTGATACCAAACCTAGGAAGAAGTTTCAAAATCAAACTCTAACTCAAATTCCCTAAGAAAATGTGACTTGCTATAAATAGTAAACTTACTATTGATAGACGGTCATGATTTCCACTGGGCTTCATGGTTTTTGGCTAAAAATAGTAAGTGTCCAATTTGGCCTAATCACATTATTCTCCTAATTTTTCTAAGTTTTTTTCATGTTGGGCACGACTCAAAAAGCTCAAAGGATCAAGAGTAGAGCTGGGCATCGGACCGAGTCGGACCGGATTGGGTCCAACTCGACTTGGTCTGTATTCTACATGGCCATATCCAAACTCGATCCGATCCGGGACTGGATCCGGATCATCTGACTCGATCCGATCCGATGCACTGCTAGCCTGACCCAAACTGAGTTCGGCTCAGTCAGAAAAATCGTATCGGATCGGGTTGAGTAACGTTCGGATCGGAAGAGAGAAGTGGGCGATACAAACTGGAAGCAGATTGGCTGGTGGTGGTGAGGTATGTGTTATATCCAAACCGTCCATCTATTTGGAGCGCTTGTTTTAAGGCTTGAGCCAAAAAATAAGACAGATCTAAAGATCGGTTGGACCACACTGCAAAAAATAGTGGGGGATTGATCGTTTACCATTGAAACCCTTTTTCAGATCAATATGAAATTTATTTTTCCACTTCATCCATGTATTTTTAATATTATTAAAAGATTAGATGGAAAATAAACGTTATGGTGGGGCCATGTAACTTTGATCTCATTCGAGCCGTTCGTACAACTCGGAGCTCAAGGTGCGTACGCGCTCGTCTTCGCACTACACGTATTTACAACAGGCAACAGCCTGTCACCTATGCAGCTGGCGTGTGGGATGCGGATTAGCTATTAACAGGTTGGAAGTGGATTGCGTACTAAGTAACCCAGTACCCTTGTTGTACTTAGTAAACTCTGTGGGGTCCACCATTATTTATTTATTTTATCATCCATATTAACAGATAATTTTAGGACTTGAGCCCAAAACGGAAGCATATAAACATCTCAAGTGGACCACACCACAGGAACAGTGTGATTGAACCTCTACCAGTGAAAATTTCTTGGAGGCCACAGAAGTTTTGGATTAAGCTGATGTTTGTGGTTTCTCTTCATCCATGTTTTTGTGATCTTACGAACATGTTGGATGACAAATAAACATTACTGTGGGCCTTAGGAAGGTTTCAACGGTGGAAATCATTATTCCACACTATTTCCTGTGGTATGGTCCACTTGAGCTTTGGATTTACTTCAAATTTGGGATCAACCCTTCAAATTAGCAGGAAAAATAGATGGACGGTGTGGATAAACCACATACATTCACAGTGGGCCCAACCGAGTTTACTCAGTACAATAAAAGCATATAGTATAACTCAGTACGCAATCTGATTTCTAACAGGTTGACTGATATATATATATATATATATATATATATATATATATATATATATATAGCAAGTCTTAAGTCCAACGGGTTGGATTGAAAGTTATGGTACAACTAGTAGATAACTTCCAAACTTTCATTTTTGTACAACATTCAAACCATCCAATATGTTGGCACCAACATGATGATCACCTTATATGTAAATATTCCATATCGACTCATCAGGTGGACCACATTTACATTTTTCTATTTATCAATGGCTACACATTGTTCTCATGTGTGGCCCACCTGAGGAGCCGATAGGGTTGATTTTTGCACCAGATGAACGTCATAATGGTTCCAACTTCCAACCTAGTGGATCTAATTATCTAACTTAGGTTAGGGTTTGGAATCGTTTGGTTATGGACTTAGGGAAAAGAAATTAAAAAAAAAAAAACAAAAAACAAAAAAGTATACATGTCTTCTTCGAATTAGGGATGGCCGGAATTGTTGTTGCGGCTTTGGATCGAGAGATTTAAAGAATAAGAAGAGAGGATCGTTCAATGAGTAGGGTTAGAAAGAAAGAGGGTAAAAGTTCGTTTGATGGGTAGGGTAAGAAAGAAAGAGGGGTAAAAGTATTAGGGTAAAAAATTTAAAAGTTATATATATAGGAAGTACCCATTCCGGATCGGTCGGATCCATTTGGTTCGGTGTTCGGGTCAGATCGGTCCGAATGGATCACGATCCGAGATCGATCCAAAAGACGGTCGGATCTGATTAATCCTACTCGATTCGCACCGATCCAGGTCGTCGGTTCTGTTCTGATCGGGTCGGATCTGGTCAAGAATGCTCAGCTCTAATCAAGAGTTATGATCCAACTAAAACTTACTATAAATAGTAAAAACAAAATTAAAAAGGATTTTCGACCGTCGATCTGATGGAATCTCGCAAATCCAGCATTGGCAACTTGGCGTAGCAGGGTTGGGTGGCTAAAGTAGCTTCTCCTATCCCAAAATCATATATGGTACGTCAAATAACTCATTTCCATTTGCAAGATATGCTTATTTTAAGGTTCTGACAGTCCTGATAACTTCTGCCTCCAATCAGACCTTCTCTGGTCCATCTTAGACATGAAAGTGTCTGCGACCCACCTTACATTAGAGGACAAAATCACTAACCATACTAAGGAAATACCTTAACATTTTCCTTTCCATTTTAATTATAGAAGCTATGGGTACGTGGTTACAAAACTCGACAGCTTAGATAAACTCATTCGGTCTTGAGTTGAGTCAGGACTCACCGAAGTTAGGGCTAAATAGGCCAGCTCGACTAAGTTGGTAGTGACTCAGGGGTTGAGTCATGGTGTCGAACTGGATCAAATGCTTCCGAATCTGAGTCTGCTCAGATAAGTCACAGTGGACTCATACGAGTCTTAAAACCATGATTATTTATTTATTTTTTAATATTATAGCATTCATATGTGGAAATTTACAAATTTTCGGGTGGGCAACAAAAAGCTGATTGCCTCACCTATCCTAAAGCTCTACTAAGTATCCACAAAATAAATAAACTACTACTCCTGGTCCATCCTGACTGCACCTAACCCCACCCTATCAAGGAAAAAAGAGCCTTGAGCATGAGGGGGGAGGTTCGCCGTTGAGTGGTAGACAGTCCTACCTTGGACCTCACTCCCAATCTTGGCTAGACCGTCTTAAAACCATGATTAGTTGTGATATATTATTCCTTACACATTCAATGACTTCCACGAAATAGGCCATGGATAAGATACCAAATTGAGTTTTTCTTGCCTTCTGTCCATTTTCTAACTTTTCCATGATGAGTTGTTTGCATGACTTTATGGGCTGGACTATTGGGCTGTGACTTATCCATTATGGGGTTTATGAGTGATACAGTTGATGTAACGATAGAATACCAACTTGGAATTTATTAAAGAGTATGTGATGGAGGGATGAACGTGATGAGGTCGATCACCGTCTTCCTCAAGGATAACTACTCCGAATCCACGGAGCCTCTCTGGACTCTCACGGAGACTTTTCGAATCCACGAGGAAAAAGCAAGGAAAATAAAAATAAATTCTATAAAATTCATCATTTGATTAATGAATGAAATAAATGAGTTCACAACCCTTTAAATAGGGATACTAAGCCATGGGAGAAGTTTCGGAATCAAACTCCAACTAAAACTCAGTCTCCTCTATTGTTGGATCCCATCACGTACCCGGTCGAGAAGGCAAAAAAGAAGTTACCTCGGTCTCCTCCGCAAATACCTCCTCCCCCTGACATACCCAGGTTACCTCTTGCTGAGCCATCTACATTCAACTTGACCCAAACCCTGACTAGCTTCGTCCATATTTCGGCCCGGAAACTCCGCTTGGGGGTGAAATCTGATCCCGAATGAAGCCAATCTTTTCCTTACCTTCAAACAACGATTTAGCCCACCATTTGATCTGGGCCATAGAAACTGCAGCAACCATGGGCTTATTGTCGAGTTGAGTTAAAGTCCAATGCATCGACATTCTTTGCATTCTCCAAACAATTGTGATGTTCATCATAGTATGAAATATTCTTCATCTGACCTTTGTGCATGTCATTATATGGTCAGTGGATTCTGATCATCCATCTAGTGGGCCTCAACATGGTCATCCACCATAGAAATACCAACTATTTGAGCAATAAGAAAAAAGAGATCTGCATGAGAGATTGTAGATGTAAATCACAATACACATGCCAACGTGGCAGGCATCTGAAAGATCTAGGCCAGGTCTCAATTAGGTCTGTGTTAACATGCTTGTCCAAATAGGCCAACTTACCCACTCATTGACCAAGCCACACATGATCAGTACTAAATATGTATACTTTTAGAGCTCATATTGTTCTGTCATATGATCTACCACAACCAATGGATGGAGAGTATACAACATAGACATCACGGTGAGCCCCATAGAGCTTAGGGTTACAAGTGATGGTCATCATGCATCTACATGGTCTCCCATTATCTGAACCATTTGGATAAGGGCACAAAAGAAACACAGATAACAAACGGCCATGTGTAGGTATCAATGGTCACACCAAGCAAGTGTTAGTGTCTGACTTGCTCAAGATCCATCAAGTCACTAGTAAGGCTGAGAGCTGTAAGCATGGCTTTAAAACTCCCACTAGTTTACCCGATCACAAGTTACCCTTGATTCAGGTGAATTTGGCTGATTTTATCCCTGACTCGACTCAAGGCTAAATGATTTCGTCCCACAGGTTGTGACTTCTTGGATGATGCTTAAAAACCACCTTAATACAAATTATTAAGAAAAAGTAGTTTTATTCTGTACAAATTCTTAACTCATTTTGGTTAACACATGTTGGTTTCACAATTTTATGTTGGTTTGTGATTCATCTAAAGTGGGGTACACTATATGGACAGTTTAATTTGAGTTACATATTTCTCATGTGCTCAGTTTATGATCCATCTATACTAAGGCCCACCATTTGAATTGTTTTATTTTGAGTCACATATTTCTCATATGTGGTTGTCGGCAAGGGCGGCTTGTGTGTCAGGCTTAGTCTTGACATGCATGGCTCAAGCAATTCTTTTAGCCAAGGTAGGGTTCAAGTTATTTTAGCTGGACTTGGCCCAAACCAGCCTTGCTAGACCAAACTTGCTTGTGTCCAAGGTAGGGTTTTGAAAACTAGGGCGTTATAAGATGGTATCAGAGCGAGTTTAGACAAACCAGGCCTTGGGAAATGAACTTATATAGACCTTAAAAGTCTCAAATTAGAATGTTGAAATTATAGATTTGAACATAGTTGAATCTCACCTAGACTTAAGAAATTTTGGAAAATCTAGAGACTCAAACTAAAGTCCCCTTAGAAATTATTAGAATAGCCATTCGAAAAAAAATAAAATAAATAAATAAAATAAAATAAAAATTGAGGATATAGAAACTCAAAATGTTAGGCTCCCTAGAAAATTGTTTGGATAACTATAAAACTTAGAAATGAATTTAAATTCCCTTGAAAATTTTAGGTTTAGTCATTTGAGCTTAGAAATTAAACCTAAGTATCATGGGAGGATAAATTCTTACTATGATGTACATAAGGCTAGACAAGGACATTCCTCATACTTGACTTTCAAATGAAATTTTTTTGAAAATCCAGGATATGAACTTTCCTAAAATTTTATAGTTAAGAATAACATTGTTATAATAATTAGCAAATGGATCGAACTTAGGCTCCGTGGGGAATTCCTTACCCATCACATTGTACATTAGATTGGACGTGAATGTTTCCTAAACTTAAGAATCATATTAGGAATTATAATTTGAATTCTCTGATACATCTCGTTAGTTAGAAACGATAATTCACAGCACTTAGGGTTAACTAAAGGTGAGGTTAGACTTTGGATAAATTTCCAATCCTAGACTAAGCATACCGAGTCTATATTTGAAATCCTATGTGAATTTGGCAACTTTCAAACTCAGATTCCATGTAAAAAATCATGGTCTTGAAATTTTTGCATAGGGCTTTGATTATCAAAGTGCGCAATGAAAGCATAATGAACCCCATAGACTTATATGCTATGAAAATAGATGATCATATGATATTCCCCGAGATTCTAGTATTGAGGGTCGAATATTGCATATTAGACCCTAATGATTACCTGATTTTACGAACCGGATACCGTTTAACGCTCTATTTTAATCGTGTTTGTGCTGCAAGGTGAATTTAGGAGTTTGAACTAAAAAAGGGTGCTAAATACATGGATTTAACGCTCCAGAATCACCAAAGCAAGGGACAGACCCTAGGGGACCGAGATCGATAGATTTACACGCCAGAGATCCGAGAAAATTGAAAAACTGAAGCTCAAGTGGCCTAAAAAGGGTCCAAAATGCAAGATCACAGGGTTCTCATGGTCTGTTCAGCTAGAGACTTCATATATGGCCTGAGGACCACAAATTAACTGTACAGATAAAATTTCAGTCCTAGGATCCCTATGGCAATGGCCCAACGGTCAGATCAGCCCATGAATTGTCAATCTGGGGCCCACCTGACATCTGGATATGCTTCACTTTTGGTATCAAACCCTTAATTGGGGTGGAAAAACGGTTGGATGGATCAGATTTCACATATACATCAAGTTGGGACCCACCTTCGATGAATGGGAGTGCACAGTGGCTGTGCACTCGCAAAGCACCAAACCAGAAGCTCGGTCAACAAAGCTTTGACCGAGCTTTCCTATGTTTTTAAAGGATTTTGAATCCTTCTCCCACTTGCGAATGCTCAAACAGAGCGTGCGAAGGAGTTTTTGCGGGCCGCCATCATGATGTGGCGGTCTGATCCGGACTGTCTATTGGAATTACACAGGGCCACTGGCCAAAGCCTAGGTGATGGACTCTCAAAAGACAGTGAAGAATGGTTTCCAACCGTCTAAACGAAAGATGGACGATGGATACAAAAGATCAGGTGGGCCGCGTCAAAAGATAGCCAAAGCTGTGCATCTGACTGAAATTTCACCACAAAGCTGATGGACGGCGTGGATTTTTCAAAAAATAGGGATCATGGGCCCCACCAACGTCACAGCATACGGCCTATTACGCAGGCTCTGTTTCAACATCCGAGACCCAGACTCTGCGGGCCATTTTGTAGGCGTGGTTAAGATTAGTCCGTCCATCTGGACCGTCTAAATTGTTCCCAAGGTGGGACCGACCAACGCTAAGACGACCGAATGGCTCAGATCTTGTATGAGGAACGTCCATAGGCCGAGTCAAAATGCAACTCCTCTTGCGTTCCTACGTTTTCTGCGCAGGCTGCGAATTGCACTACGAAAGTCTCCACCGACTCCAGCAGTAACGTCGGTTCTCCAAACCGACTCCCTCTCCACCACCCTTGGCAGCTATAAAGAGAAGAGAGGAGAGAGTTAATGGGGGCTATCCGCTGGGAAGTCAGAGAGAGAAAGAGAGAGTACTCTTAGATTTATTTTATTTTATTTACTGTTTTTTTTAAGAGTTCTAGCCCAATCATGTTCGGCTAAACCTTTTAGCTAGGGCTAAGAGGAGAAGCTTGTGGAGTGATGGTAAGATTCTACAGCTTGGATTATGTTAGTTGAAATACTTTGATGGTAGTTTGATTAATAGGGAATGTTTTTAGCTTTTAATGGTCTGTTGTGACTAAAATTACAATGAGTTTGCGATAGCTTTGAGCATGTTCATTTCCTTTTAATGTTTATGACGTCAGGAAGCCCTGTTGTTCACCATCGTCTCCTGGGCATGGTCGGATGACGGTACCCTTCTTAACCTTCATACATTGTTGATTGGTTGGTAATTAGTTTAATTCTATTGTTTACTTTGTCTCCTGGGCATGGTTTGGTGCTGGAATCCATTCTAATTCATATACATTTCATCTCTTAAAAACTATATCAAAGGAAGTTCAGTTTGATTTTCATGGTTACACCCTTCAACTGGATGAAGATGGGACTCTAAGTCCAATTGAGTTCTTGAAGCAAGCATAAGATCTCCCTGATCTCTACAAGTGCATCCTCTGAATCCCTAGTTTACTTTCCCTGAATTCTTTAAGTTTTAGATAATTATTTCATCATTATTCCTCAAATTATAGTCGATTTAGATTTCATCTTAGTCTAGTTCTAGTTCTACTTAGTTTCAGATTACGTACAGGTATCAGTCCCTTGGGATTCGACCTCGGTCTCACCGAGTTTATTACTACATCACAACTCTATACTTGGGGAGTGAACAAGTTTTTGGCGCCGTTGCCGGGGACTGATGACTACGATTCTCTGAAATTAATTGGTTTCAGAATTAGTTTAAGATTAGGATTTTACTAACTTTAGTTTTAGATTTTTCTTTTTATTTGGTTTTTAAAACTAACTTTCCTGTTTTATAGGGTTGTTGATAGATCTTCAAAATTGGTAACTTCGTTCTAATTTTTTTTACTTTCTCTATTTTCTAGATTAGATTGTTTTCATCTAAATACTAACTTGGTTTGTTTGTTTTGTAGGATCTTAACTTAGGACTTTGAATTCGGTAACTTCTTTCCATCATTCCTCTTTATTTTTAGAATTCCTTTCTATTCTTCCTCTTAGGTCTAGGTTTAGAATCTAAATTGAGAGCTGCGAGTGTTTCATGCCCAAGTGGGTTTGTGATAACACTCGACGTCTCTTGACTGAAGGAGGATTAGTTGAGGGGTTGACTATCCATCGCAGGACTAGACACCGCTTAAGGTCCCCAGAGTTAATTGAAGTAATGACTACAAATCAACCGGAAACACTACCCCCACCTAGGTTGGAGGTCATCCAGGATGAGAATGAGGTGCATCAAGGACCCTCGCCTCATACTTTACAAGATTATTTATAACCAGCGGGGGTAAGTACGCCCTCATGCATGATTTTTTCTGAAAATATAGGACATATGAACATCAAGCCAGGGGTTATCCAACTCCTTCCTAAATTCCATGGGCTTGAATCAGAAAGTTCATACTTACATCTGAAAAAGTTCGATGAGAGCATAGCCACTTTATACTTTCCTAATGTATCTGAGGATACAGTCAGGCTAAAACTCTTTCTCTTTTACTTGAAGGAGAAGGCTAAGACGTGGCTACATTCACTGCATCCTAGATCCATTAGCACATGGAATGATATGCAGAGGGAATTCATAAAGAAATTCTTTCTACATCATAAAACGATTACCTTTAGAAAAGCAATCATGAACTTCGCCCAAAAGGAGGATGAAACATTCTTCCAATGTTGGGAAAGGTTTAAGGATCTTGTCAGCTCATGTCGACAACACGGCTTTGAAACGTGGCGCATTACAAATGTTTTCTATGATGGACTGACATCTTCCATGTGCCAATTGGTCGAGACAATGTGTAATGGAGAATCATGAATAAAGATGTCGATGAGGTATGGGATTACCTCGATAGACTTGCTGAAAAAACATAATCATGGGACCATTACCCAAATTCGAACACCACGTCTAGGCTGACTTAATCTAAGGAGAAAGGTGGATTGTATCTCCTGAAAGAAGAGGATGATCTCAATTACAAAGTGACTAATCTCATAAGAAAATTCAAGGCCATGGAAGGAAAGAAGGATAAGGTTAATGAAATTGTTTGCAGCATTTGTGATTGAAACATTCACATAACAAAAACTTGAGCATGCACTTCTTGACGTAGGAGCGAGCGTCAATCTGATTCCCTACTCGGTATACAAACAGCTAAGGTTAAATGAATTGAAAAGCACCTTAACCACATTACAACTTACTGATCGTTCTGTTCGTATACTTGGAGGGATAATTGAGGATGTGTTAGTTCAAGTTGAAAGCTTCTATTACCCTGTAGATTTCATCATCCTTGAAACTGAACCCGTCAATAATGGAAGCACTCAGATTCCTATCATTCTTGGTCGTCCATTCCTGGTCACTTCAAACGCAATTATCAATTGCCGAAATGGAGTCATGAGCATGTCTTTCGGGAATATGACATTGGAGTCAAACATCTTTTTCAATAACAGCAGAAATTTCAAGGATGATGACGATTTTCACGACATTAACATGATTGATTCTTTCGTGGAAGATAGAACGCATCTAACCTTATCCTTTGACCCTCTAGAGACGTGCCTAGCACACTCCCATGACTTGGATGATGACATGATTAGGGAGACGTGTGCCTTGCTTGATACTGCGTCAGTACTTGAAGTTAACTGGTGGAGGCCATAATTTGAAGAATTGCCCCAAACTGATATCGTGCTTTTATCGTCTATCCTCAAGCCACCGAAGCTTGACCTAAAATCTTTACCCTCTGATTTAGAATATGCCTATTTAGGTCAAGAAGAGATATACGCAGTGGTGATTTCATCTCACCTTGAGAACAATCAAGAGAGTATGCTCATTTCTACTCTCGAAGAAGATAAATGAGTTATTAGACATATCATCACAGATCTCGATAGGATGAATGAATTCCTTTCAACTGAATGTTTCGACTCTTTGGATGATTGCTTTGCATACTTTAAAGATTCAAATGATCCCATGATACAAGAAATAATAGATACCTCGCAAGACAATACCTCGGTAGTTGTCACGGACCGAAAGAGCCCTTATTCTGAAATATCTCCTCCCCCAGATCCTGAATGTTTACCATTAAAGGAGGAACTGAAAATTGAACTAAAGAGTGAAACTTCGGCGTGTGATGAGACTACACCACCTACTACAAATTTTTCTGAATTTCATCTACTTGTAGTATCTGATTCATCATGGTGTACTAACTTCGAAATTTTTTCTGCCACAGGTGAATCGTATATACTTTGGACACTCCAGACAATTAAAAGAAAACTTTATGCTGAGGTCCCTCAATTTCTCTAGGCATTCACGCTCCAGGACATCCAAGCCTACTGCAAAATGGGCTTTTGGATGATCTTGTTGAAAAACCTTCTGAAAAATTTAGGGGACGGACCCTAGGGGACCGAGATCGATAAATTTACACACCAGAGATCCGAGAAAATCGAGAAACTGAAGCTCAAGTGGCTTAAAAAGGTCCAAAATGTGAGATCACAAGGTTCTCATCATCCGTTTGGCTCGAGACTTCATATATAGCCTGAGGACCACAAATTAACCGTACACCATTGGAGATGCATAGTGAGGCCCACCTGATGGAAGAAAGGCCTCTATAGCTAATTCATGTATGCCACAATGACACGTGTGGAGAGTAAGGCTGCGGGCATAAATAAGGCATCTGACGCATAATCGGAAATTGAGTTTTCTGATGACCGTTTCTAGCACATTACCGAACTTTGGCAGGCATCATCACAATGGATGGTGGGAAGCAAGGATCGGTCGTGTTTTCGGGAATAAATATCTCTACTTGGGAACTTACAGTAAATCTCTCTCTCTCTCTCTCTCTCTATTTCTCTCTCTCAAGGACACGTGTTCATATACAATGTTGTATCTGAGCCGTGCAAAAAGTGGGCCTAACCATAAAGATCAGATGGAGGATGGCCCACTCATCATATGGGCTAAACCGTTGAAATCAATGGACAGGCTGTAGTTTGATCAAGATTACATTTGTGGCCCACCCCATGAGCTGGTTGGCCTGATCTTTTCCTGAGGCGTTCCTTATAGTGTGCACCACCTGAGGCGTTCCTTATGGCTTGAGGACCACAAATTAACCGTACACGTCAAATTTCAGTCCTTGGATCCCTGTGGAAGTGGCCCAACGGTCAGATCAGCCTATGAATTATCAATCTGGGGCCCACCTGACATCTGGATATGCTTCACTTTTGGTCTCAAACCCTTAATTGAGGTGGAAAAATGGTTGGATGGAGCAGATTTCACATATACATCAAGGTGGGACCCACCTTACGTGAATGGGAGTGCACAGTGGCTGTGCACTCGCAAAGTACCAAACCAGAAGCTCAGTCAACAAAGCTTTGACCGAGCTTTCCTTTTTTTTTTTTAGGAATTCAAATCCTTCTCCCACTTCCGAACGCTCAAACAGAGCGTGCGGAGGAGTTTTTGTGGGCCATCATCATGATGCGGTGGTTTGATCCGGACTGTCCATTGGAATTACACAGGGCCACTGGCCAAAGCCTATGTGATGAACCCTCAAAAGACAGTGAAGAATGGTTTCCAACCATCCAAACGGAAGACAGACGATGGATACAAAAGATCAGGTGGGCCGCGTCAAAAGATAGCCAAAACTGTGCATCTGATTGAAATTTCACCACAAAGCTGATGGACTGCGTGGATTTTTCAAACAACAGGGATCATGGGCCCCACCAACGTCACAACGTACGGCCTGTTACACAGGCTCTATTTCAACATCCGAGACCCAAACACTGCGGGCCATTTTGCAGACGTGGTTAGGATCGGTCCGTCCATCTGGACTGTCTAAATTGTTCCCAAGGTGGGACCGACCAACGCCAAGACGACCGAATGGCTCAGATCTTGTATGAGGAACGTCCATGGGTTGAGTCAAAATGCAACTCCTCTTGTGTTTCTGCGTTTTCTGCGCAGGCTGCGAATTGCACTGCGAAAGTCTCCATCGACTCCAGCGGTAATGTCGGTTCTCCAAACCGACTCCCTCTTCACTGCCCTTGGCAGCTATAAAGAGAAGAGAGGAGAGAGTTAATGGGGGCTATCTCCTGGGACGTCAGAGAGAGAAAGAGAGTATTCTTAGATTTATTTTATTTTATTTACTGTTTTTTTTAAAGAGTTCTAGCCCAATCATGTTTAGGTAAACCTCTTAGCCAGGGCTAAGAGGAGAAGCTTGTGGAGTGATGGGAAGATTCTATGGCTTGGATTATGTTAGTTGAATTACTTTGATGTTTGTTTGATTAATAGGGAATGTTTTTAGTTTTTAATGGTCCATTGTGACTAAAATTACAACGGGTTTGCGATAGCTTTGAGCATGTTCCTTTCCTTTTAATGTTTACGACGTCAGGAAGCCCTGTTGTTCACCAGCGTCTCCTGGGCATGGTCGGATGACGATATCCTTCCTAACCTTCATACATTGTTGATTAGTTGGTAATTAGTTTAATTCTGTTGTTTACTTTGTCTCCTGGGCATGGTTTAGTGATGGAATCCATTCTAATTCATATACCTTTCATCTCTTGAAAACTATATCAAAGGAAGTTCAATTTGATTTTCATGGTTACTGTCACACTCCAAACTCGGAAACCGGACTCACAAAATTTCAGATCGCCGAATCCGGTGCCTACAGCCTCCATAGTACCCCATTCTCAGCTTCCAGTGCGCATATGCCAGATTCCGATCTTGGGATCGTATAACGAAGATTTTTCAACGTACATTTGTCTCATAAGAAGCATAACCACAAGTTTACCCAAATCACAAATGCAACATCATCATCACATATCCACTAATATAAACATTTAAATACAATGCTGAAAGGGAAATACATATATCAAAAATCAAAGCTCCAGAAGTTAGCTGCACGCTTCAAGCTCAACGCTGCTGCAACCTAATGCCACCTGCACGCATCTATCGTACATAAGCTTATAGAAAGCTTAGAGGGTGGTGTAAGTGTGTGCACAAGATAAGTGTCAAGTATTCAATACAATGCCTTAATCATACAATATAGAAATTATTGGCAAGATCATGAATCATACGATATCAAAGTAAGCGATAATACTGCAAGTGTATAAATCATACAATATTAGAGTACGCAATACAAATCAGTTAGGCAAATGAGGAGTTATATAGAGTCAAATATCAAATGCCGAGGATGCAAAGCAATATGTAAATCATGTTAAGTCTGTCTAGGCCATATAAGTACATAAACATAACAACCCAAAACGTCATATACCTGCGGATGTAATGTAATATGCGATGCGAAGAAATGACTAAGTTGGAGTGTGAAGTCGGGATAATAGTACGTAGTATCGCAAGCTACGGGTCCACCACAAGGGACTTCTATCCAAATCAATCACATACCTAAATTTGGATAGTCAGACTCAATGTGGTAAACTCCTGATCTCAGGTTAGTCGCGCGCCCCAACCGAAATCCTGACCATTGAGAAGGTACACGTAACAAGTAGTTGCGCACCACCAGCCCAAGTGGATAGTGAATGAATGAATGAATGAGTATACAACTCCTGCTCAATAAGTCCACATATCAGTACTGTACATCTTTGGGATCGTCACCAGGGTCTAGTACACTCCAAACTGGCTATTCCCCTGCAAACCGAGTAGCCCAGCGAGTGGAAAAGACCTCACTACCCGCCTGCCAGCAGTATATCATTGCCTACCCGACTCTTCGATAGCGGACCCATTTAGGAGCTGGTCAGACTCAGCCTAGCTATACCTACTCCCTCAGGCGGGTAAGGCCACACCCCCTCCCAACCGACTACGATACAGTTGGAGACACGACTTACTGGTATACAGCCCTCATGCGCTCATATATATCCACTCGGTCTCGACATTGTGCAACGTCTCAAAAAAATTCGTACAAAGACCCGAGTACCACCTCAGGCAGAAATCACCCAGAACCAAATCCTTTAGAAATTAGGTTAATATTAGCAAGTGCTAAGCTAGAGTGCTTATGAAATTAGCACTAATCGCTTTAAATATGATCTGCAAGACCTAAAACATGCAGAATCATTGACGCTACATTACCCTGAAATCTAGAATCCATCCTTAAGCCTGATTGCTCTCGGGAGCATCTTGAAACTCCGTATCGGACCTGAACTGCACGTCGAAAATTCGATTACCCCAAAACTATACGGTTATGACCGCATTACTGGACTTGACAACCCCCTTGGAAATCAAGTCTTAACTGTGTCTAGAAATGCACAACTTGAGCCCGGAGCGAAGAGTGTGAGAAACGTGAAACTATTTAGAAATAAAATTCAAATTTAAGTAATCTGAGTCGTGTCACTTGCGGGCCAAATATAAGGATTCAGATCGTCAGAATCCGACCCAAATATACCCTCGGATCAGGAGAAATGTCCCACACATGTCGATGTACTTGTGGCCCTGATCGAGTGACTGTGACCACTGAACTGAAACTGGTCCGACACGGCTGATCGGTAAATCCGATCGGTACGAAAACTCAGCCTGACCTAGATCCATGGTTAGGAAGCTTAAGTCCGACCGCACGTGGAAAAGGGGCCACCAGAAGTGCTCCGTTGGACCGGAACGACCTATATTTGGTTATAACCTAAGTATACCTTGGCCCTGGGGCCATTTCAATCAAACCTGGGCCTATATAAGGACCTTAAACCCTCTCTCATTCACTCCATACGAATTTGAGAAAAACCCTAGGAGAGAGAAGAGAGTAAACAGAGAGAAAGTAAGAGAGAACTTGGAGAAGATTCTTGGTATTCTACCTTGCCTCTTCCCGTGCTTATTCATCGCTATTGGATCGCTATTCCGGCGAATTCGATTATGTTCTTAGGTAAGAAAACCTAACTCTAATCTGTTCTAGGGTTTCTGATAGTGTAGGTTATCAAATAGCTAACCTAATTTATCATATAGGTTGCCAAATCTACCATAGAAAAAGACTTAGCTTTAAACTGAGTTCATTACAAGTCAACCGACGAAAGGTGCGGACTTTAAACGTATAGGTTATGGTTTTCGAGGCTTTCAATGTCGGTTAATGGTTTAGTACTGATGTGGGTGCAATTTCACATGCAAAATGCGATATTTGTATTGCATTTCTGATATATATGAACTATATTGAGATTTGTGTATTCCATGTATATGTAGAAAGTATCGTATACATATGAAATATGAACAAGGGTTTGCCATGATTTGTTATCGTGTGTTTGTGCTAGTTGTATGTGTAACAACTCCTTGGTGAAAGGATTGGTCCTAATATGTGTTATCACCAACATACGTCATGTATGTTGGGATGTGGAGTCTAAGTGTTTGTAGAAATGTCTGAATGAATAAGTGTGTAATATATTGTACTTTTTATGGGCGTTGAGAAGAGATTCTCAACTACCTTAACGATGTGTATGATTTCCTCCATGCAACTTACATTCTTTTTCTGTTTTACTTAGACGCTGTTTATGTATGAATTCATGTTTAGGTTGAAATCCATCAATGCTCACATGCTTGTATGATTGGAATTGTTGATCCATTACTGTTCTGATTTGCTTGTATGATTATCTGTTATCATTGAAGGTGTTTGGGACTATGAAATAGTCCAGACAATCGGTAACAGGTTCTGATTGGTGGCTGAGGTTGTCTCGCCACATAGGACGTGATCGATGAATCCGTGCTGTACTTAGGATGTCGGCAGTGGTTAGGCCACACGGAGTGCTTACGCACTTCATATCGATCAACTCAACGTGCGCTCGTACTAATCGAGTTCGTCAAGTAATCCGATTGACCCGATGTATGTTCACCATGTATGGACGCTACTGCTTGAATCTAAGATACCAAACTCACCATTGAAAATCCTTTTAAACCTTGCTGCCTCGATCCGCTAAGACTCATGAACGGGACATGGTGGTATGGGACACCATGGTCGAGCTGTCGGCCTACGCGGGGGTGATGAGCCTCCCCGTAGTGACCAATGAGCAACCCAGACTCGTGAGCTGAATACGGTGGTATGGGACACTGTATTCAAGCTATCGGCCTACACTGATAAGGTGACGAGCCCTTTGTAGTGACCTCGAGTGTACACTAAAACTACGTAGAGGCGACGAGCCCTTACGTAGCAAGAAGAGTACACTAGGCCTGCACTGATAAGGTGACGAGCCCTTTGCAGTGACCTAGAACCGTATTATCATATGAGATTTATTAGGATTGACGACCCTAGAATGGATCATTGTTTGAGAATTGATATAAGGGAGGTACCTTAGCTTCCCAATCCTGCTGTATGAAAAGGACTAATAAGAACTTGGTAATCATGCTCATGCACCGCATTACGCGTGCATTTGGCGTAGCAGGTCAAGCACTGTGGCAGTGTTGCATGCGCTATCGTAAGATGAAGTCGCTGAAGGAGCATAGGCGAGGGCATGCATTATTATTCATATCATTCTTGCATTAATCACAGTACTTAGGGATGTTTGCTTGAATTACGTTATCATTACTGCTTGACTGAATTGATAACATGTTAACCTTTGCTTTATTGTTCCACTGAGTTGATCACTCACTCCCACGTTCTGGGATGGTGTTCTGAACACCTACCAAACTCTGTCTTAGTTGCAGATGATGATGCGACTCAAGAGGCGGAGCCTGATTTCTATGATGATCAGGACGAGTTCTCGTATATGCAGTTCTCCGGGAGTTTGGCCTAGGCCATCCGGATCGACGGGGCTACAGGGTTTATTTTTGTAGTTGAACTGTTTGAACTATTACATGTATATGATGACTCAGTGATGTATTCATACTCTGGAGACTGATCATGATCTTTTGGTTCATACACATTTATATATATTTTCCAGTCTTCCACTTGCGTTATATGAATTGATCTGGAGTATGAATTACTATTTTGATATAATCCCACTCATGATTAATGCACTAACACAGACAACATTTAATCATCATTAAATATGTTGCATAAGTGATGTGTTGGAACTCAGGAGTTGGATTTTTACTTGACCCCCGATTTTCAGGGCGTTACACGTTGAGACGTCCTCTGGTACTAAGAGGGTTTAGGAATTTTCACCCAAGGCCATCTATGGCAGCCCGATGCTAATAATAGATTTTCGGTGTCCCATCTGGTCATTCATGATATTCCAGTGGAGGCTATGGCCCTGATGTCGCTAGGGCGTATAATAATCACAACACACAATGCAAGGTGCATGAGTCATACAATACAGTCATGCATCAATCCTACGCATACCGTGCGCTCATGTGAGATAATCTTTGTCTATCTGGGAGTCTCATAACAACCTGCCCAATGTCATGTGCAATGGTCAACCACATCTCATAACAAACATGTAGATGACGCGTATGAGTATGTATCATGATGCTATGCTATCACATACTCATAATCGGTATCAGTAACTGGCATCAATAATCGACCTCGACAACGTAGACATTTAATCAACATTGCCTCTAAGGAATGACCCACATTAAGCCTAACATATAGTGGACCCATGGCCTCACAAGACGGCCAAAAATACAACACCATGGGCCTCACTCAAGAGCTTAATACACATCACGATGGGCCTTTCACATGAGCCTAACATACATCATAATGAGCTCCATAGCCTGGCCCTCAAATGCACCACAATGGACCTCATACAATTATAATGGGCCGCGTCACATGGGTCTAATACACATCACATGGGCTGCATCACATGGGCATATATACATCGGATGGGCCACGTCCCATGGGCCCCGAATACATCACAATGGGCCACAACCCATGGGCCCCAAGCACATCGCAATGGGCCTCTCACACGAGTCCATTATGCATCACATCAAGGTGGGCCTCAATGGATAGCCATAAATACGTCACATTGGGCCTCGTATACATCAAGTAGGCCGCATCACATGGGCCACATATACATCACAATGGGCCTCTAACACGGGCCTAATATACATCACAAAGGGTCACATCCCATGAGCCTTATATATATTACATTAGGCTTCGACAATCGGAATCGACCTCGATAATCAGAATCGACCTCGATGATCAGAATCGACCTCAATGATCGCCCTCAACAATTGGAATCGACCTCGATAATCGGAATCGACCTCGATAATCTGAATTGGCCTCGATAATCGGCACCAATGATCGATAATCGGCACCGATAATCAGCATGTAAACAAGTCGGGGTCCATAAAGAAACAGTCAATCAACCATAATATAAGAATCGGCCTTCGGCCGGGGTTATATCAAATCCAATAGCGCAAAACCATCCGTTTATGGCGAATGGGGCCCACTTATCTAAGTTAACCCACAAGAGAATTATGAGAATGGACCTAACAAGGCCTAAGGGAAGGTCACAATGTAGACATTCAACCATCATTGTCCATCAACGTACACATTTAACCAACATTGCTCCCAAAGAGTGGCCTATATAGGGTCAAACATATAGTGGGCCCATGACCTCATACAATGGCCTAATATACAACACCATGAGCCTCACTCAAGGGCCTAATACACATCACGATGAGTCACATCCATGGGCCTCTCATACATCAAGTGGGCCACATCATATAGGCCACATATACATCAAGTGGGCCGCTCACACGAGCCATATCAAATGGGCCAAATCAAATGGGCCGAATCAAATGGGCCGAATCGAATGGACTGAATTAAATGGGCTGAGTCAAATGGGCCGAATCAAATGGGTCGAATCAATGAGCCAAGTCGAATGGGCCGAATCAGATGGGCCGAGTCAAATGGGCCAAATCTAATGGGCCGAATCAATGGACCAAGTCGAATGGGCCGAACCAAATGGGCCGAGTCGAATGGGCCGAATCAAATGGGTCGAATCAATGGGCTAAGTCGAATGGGCCGAATCAAATGGGCCGAACCTAATGGGCCAATCAAATGGGTCGAATTAATGGGCTAAGTCGAATGGGCTGAATCAAATGGGTCGAATTAATGAGCCAAGTCGAATGGGCCAAATCAAATGGGCCGAATTAATGGGCCAAGTCGAATGAGCTGAACCAAATGGGACGAGTCGAATGGGCCGAATCAAATGGGCCGAGTCGAATGGGCCGAATCAAATGGGCCGAGTCGAATGGGCAGAATTAAATGGGCCGAGTCGAATGGGCTGAATCAAATGGGTCGAATCAATGGGCCAAGTCAAATGAGCCGAATCAAATAGGACGAGTTGAATGGGCCGAATCAAATGGGTCAAATCAATGGGCCAAGTCGAATGGGCCGAATGAAATGGGCCGACTCGAATGGGCCGAATCAAATGGGCCGAAACTAACCACACCATTCATCTATAGATAGAGATCATTTTAGAGTATTATCACAAAATGAATCATATCCAAGGATCATCTGGACCATACCACAAGCGATAGTAGTGATAATGATTCACACTGTTAAAATTTTAGAGGGCCCATTATAACATTTATTTTCCATCCATACATCTCATAAGGTCACCGAGACCTAAACAGGGAGGAAAAACAAATATCATATTGATTCAAGGCTGCTGTAACCCAAAAGGGGTTTCAATGGTAGACGGTCAACTCCACTGCCTTCTATAGTGTGGTCCACTTGATACTAGATCTATCTCATTTCCGGTCTCAGACTTGAGACGAGCTAGCATAATGGATGAACGGCTAGATGTAGCACATCCATCATTCGGTGGGTCCCACGTAGGGGATGGACGGTAGGGATACAACTCATGCGTCTGGGTGGGAATCCACATGTGGCCCACCACTGACGTGTATCAGCTTCATTTATTATTATTATTATTATTCTAAAGTGTTGCTGCTGCACGTGCAGCAGCAGCTGGCGTCAACTGCTGGCCCACCATCAAATCAGATGGACGGTGGGGATACAAGCTGGATGGACGGCTTGATATAACATACGCCTGGTGGTCAGCCCACCGTCCAGAACTCTGGACGGTGCAGATCGCTTGCATTAAGATGGGTCCCACGTACATGGCCCACCCCCAGCAGGTATGCATACCTATACATACTTTAATATAATATAATATAATATTGTATTATATTATAATATAATATCATATATATATATATATATATATATATATATATATATATATATATATATATATATATATATATATATATAAAAGACATAAGGAGCCCACCGTCCAGACCCCTGGAGGTTCTAGACGGTGCAGATCTAATGCGCCTGCCGTGGTGGGTCCACACGTGTGGCCCACCTCATCATATATTTATATAAACTATATTACATACATATATATTATATTATATATATACACATGCATATATATTATATTATATATACATTCTTCTTCTTTTTTTTGAAACGAGATAGTCCATTGTGCTGGACAAATTTTATGGTGAAATCCCACCATCCTCGATGGACGGTGGGGATAAATCTCATACCTCAAATGAGGAAAGACCCACATGAGAATGGCCACTAGCCAATCCATTATCAAATGGGTCCCACGTGTGGAACCCACCAGCTCACGAAGAACCGATATTTGTGTTTTTCCGTCCAACGGATCCTTTAGGTGGGTCCCACAAGGTGGATGGCATGGATAAAAATATATACTTGGTGGTGGGCCACACACACACACCGTCCATACAAGAGAAAGAGGAAGAGAGAGAAACGGTGAGATAGAGGGACCCCGCCACTATGGGCCCTTCTCTACATTTTGCATATATCAATGTGAGTCCCACAACAAGTGGGCCCAAAAATTAAAATCAACGGTGGATCACCCACCTATCGGCCTTCTTCCTTAGCTCCTTCGATACCTATGCTCTTTGCCTTCAATTTTGATGGAGGTTGATGAAGTTTTGATGGTGGGGATGAGAGTTTTTTGGTGGTAGAGAAGTGGGCTACATTGGGTTGTTCTTGGAAACTTGGGGAGCTTGGACGTGTGAGATTTTGTTGCTTGAGAGAGTGTTTGAGAAATGAGAGAGAGAGGAGTGATGGGATGATATGGGATGGGTGTTGTAAGAAAAGGATGGATAGGGTATGGGCTTAGTTGAAAATTGTGTAAAAGAATGATGGGTGGGGAGAGAGAGAGTTGACTTAAGGAAAAAGAGTGATGATTGCTTGTACTTGGGATAAGGTGAGGTAGCATTAAGGTAAGGGTGGTATACTTGACTTGATGGATGTGACACGTTATAGAGATTCCATCGAGATTTGTAATGCGCGGCGTTTCTTTGGAATAAACGTGGGCTCACATCTCCTGGCCCAGGTATCGGATCGGAGTGCGAGTCGCGGCGTTGAAACCGCGACGATGACGCGGTCGCTAAGGTACAAGTTTCAAGTCAAATCGACTCTGATATGCGGGACTCGGCTTAGAATCGCGTGCAAACGTCGAATACCGGTCGAGGGTTGCAGGAATTCGACCAGAATGACCACGAAAGCCTACGGAACGATACGGTTTAGGATACGGGTCTCATAGTTACACCCTTCAACTGGACGAAGATATGACTCTAAGTCCAGTTGAGTTCTTGAAGCAAGCATAAGATCTCCCTGATCTCTATAAGTGGATCCTCTGAATCCCTAGTTTCCTTTCCCTGAATTCTTTAAGTTTTAGATAATTATTTTATCATTATTCCTCAAATTACAATCAATTTAGATTTCATCTTAATCTAGTTCTAGTTCTACTTAGTTTCAGATTACGTACAAGTATTAGTCCCTTGGGATTCGACCTCGGTCTCACTAAGTTTATTACTACATCACAACCCTCACTACAAGAAATCCCACCTTTAGCGACGAAAATTTTCGTCGCGAAATTCCAAATTTTTGTAGCTAAATACCTTTAGCAACGAAAATTTTCGTCGCTAAATTCGTCAATAAAAGGCTGACACAAGAGGTTTTTATCGACGAAAAATTTGAATCGTCGACAAAGGTAAACTTTTTAGCGAAGAATATTTTCGTCGCTAAAAAACTTTTAGCTACGAAAATTTTCGTCGTAAAAAAATATTTGGATAACTTTTAACTACGAAAATTTTTGTCGCTAAAAATATTTTATAAAACTTCTAGCTACGGAAATTTTCATTGCTAAAAAATATTTGCATAACTTTTAGCTACGAAAATTTTCGTCGCTAAAAATATTTTGTAAAACTTTTAGCTACGAAAATTTTCGTTGCTAAAAAATATTTGCATAACTTTTACCTTCGAAAAGTTCGCTAACAAATTGCTGGCATAACTTTTAACTACGAAAATTTTCGTCGTTAAAAGTCTCTTTTAAAAAAAAAAAAAATATTCTAGCACAAAATTCCTGATATACACCTGTTACAATATATTTCATCATATTCATCCTGATATACAATTGTTATATAATATATTTCATCATATTCACATTCACATCCATCTAAAGTCAAACTAGTAAATCCATCCAAACATAAACTACATTCATCTAAACACAAACAATCTTATCCACATCACATTCATTCACGCATAAATACATATAAGCTTAACATCATAAACAAAAATACCCTAAACCTAAACCTTAACCTAAACCTAAAACCTATAACCTATAACCTAAACGTAAACCTAAAACTAAACCTAAACCTAAACTATAACCTATAAGTTTAGGTTTAGAAAATCGGGTTCGGGTTCGGAATCGGGTTTAGGTTTGGGTTTTCAAGTTTATGTTTAGGTTTAGGTTATAGGTTTTGAGATTTGAGAATAGGTTTAGGTTAAGGTTATAAGTTTAGGTTTAGGAAATTGGGTTCGGGTTTAGGATCGGGTTTAGGTTTGGGTTTTCAAGTTTAGGTTTAGGTTAAGGAGTTGAGATTAGGATTATGTGTAAGTGTAGGTTTAGGTTTAGGGATTTGAGAATACGTTAAGGTTTAGGTTTAGGAAATCGGGTTCGGGTTATAGGTTTAGGTTTAGGTTAGGTTATAGGTTAAGGTTTAGGAAATTGAGTTTAGGTTATAGGTTTTGGTTATAAGTGAAGGTTATAGGTTAAGGTTTAGGTTAAGGTTATATAGGTTTAAGTTTAGGTTATATAGGTTTTGGGATTTGAGAATAGGTTTAGGTTAAGGTTATAAGTTTAGGTTTAGGAAATCGGGTTCGGGTTCGGGTTTACATTTGGGTTTGGGTTTTCAAGTTTAGGTTTTCAAGTTTGGGTTTAGGTTTAGGTTAGGGAGTTGAGATTAGGATTAGGTGTAGGTTTAGGTTTAGGGATTTGAGAATACGTTAAGGTTTAGGTTTAGGAAATCAGGTTTGGGTTATAGGTTTAGGTTTAGGTTAGGTTATAGATTAAGGTTTAGGAAATTGAGTTTAGGTTATATGTTTAGGTTATAAGTTAAGGTTATAGGTTAAGGTTTAGGTTATAGGTTAAGTTTTAGGTTTAGGTTAAGGTTATATAGGTTTAGATCTAGGTTATAGGTTTTGAGATTTGAGAATAGGTTTAGGTTAAGGTTATAAGTTTAGGTTTAGGAAATCGGGTTCGGGTTCGGGATCGAGTTTAGGTTTGGGTTTTCAAGTTTAGGTTTAGGTTAGGGAGTTGAGATTAGGATTAGGTGTAGGTTTAGGTTTAGGGATTTGAGAATACGTTAAGGTTTAGGTTTAGGTAATCTAGTTCGGGTTATAGGTTTAGGTTTAGGTTAGGTTATAGGTTAAGGTTTAGGAAATTGAGTTTAGGTTATAGGTTTAGGTTATAAGTTAAGGTTATAGGTTAAGGTTTAGGTTATAGGTTAAGTTTTAGGTTTAGGTTAAGGTTATATAGGTTTAGGTTTAGGTTATAGGTTTTGAGATTTGAGAATAGGTTTAGGTTAAGGTTATAAGTTTAGGTTTAGGAAATCGGTTTCAGGTTCGGAATCAGGTTTAGGTTTGGATTTTCAAGTTTAGGTTTAGGTTAGGGAGTTGAAATTAGGATTAGTTGTAGGTTTAGGTTTAGGGATTTGAGAATACGTTAAGGTTTAGGTTTAGGAAATCAGGTTCGGGTTATAGGTTTAGGTTTAGGTTAGGTTATAGGTTAAGGTTTAGGAAATTGAGTTTAGGTTATAGGTTTAGGTTATAAGTTAAGGTTATAAGTTGAGGTTTAGGTTATAGTTTAAGTTTTAGGTTGAGGTTAAGGTTATATAGGTTTAGGTTTAGGTTATAGGTTTTGAAATTTGAGAATAGGCTTAGGTTAAGGTTATAAGTTTAGGTTTAGGAAATCGGGTTCGGGTTCAGGATCAGGTTTAGGTTTGGGTTTTCAAGTTTAGGTTTAGGTTTAGGTTAGGGAGTTGAGATTAGGATTAGGTGTAGGTTTAGGTTTAGGTTATAGATTTTTGGTTATAGGTTATAGGTTTTTGGTTAAGGTTTAGGTTTAAGTTATAGGTTTTGGGATTTGAGAATAGGTTTAGGTTATAGGTTAAGGGTGTGGTCCTTGCAAATACAGATATAAACACGGCCTGTCCAAATGGCCAGGCCACTCCAATGCTGTCCATAGGAAATGGACAGCTTCATCATGGTCATAACAGCGGTTCCTACTTTGCAGGGACCCCCACTCAACATCCGGATAGCTCTGACACACATCCGGGTCTACTTCATCAATTTCGAGCAAATACAGATATAAACACGGCCTGTCCAAATGGTCAGGCCACTCCAATGCTGTCCATAGAAAATGGATAGCTTCATCATGATCATAACAGCGGTTACCACCTTCCAGGGACCCCCACTCAACATTTGGATAGCTTCGACGCACATCCGGTCTGCTCAATCAATTTTGAGCAAATACAGATATAAACACGGCCTGTCCAAATGGTTAGGCCACTCCAATGCTATCCATAGGAAATGAACAACTTCATCATGGTCATAACAGCGGTTCCCACCTTCCAGGGACCCCCACTCAACATTCGGATAGCTCCGACGCACATCTGGGTCTGCTCCATCGATTTCGAGCAAATACAGATATAAACACGACCTGTCCAAATAGTCAGGCCACTCCAATGTTGTCCATAGGAAATGAACAGCTTCATCATGGTCATAACAGTGGTTCCCACCTTCCAAGGACCCCCACTCAATATCCGAATAGCTCCGACGCACATCCGAGTCTGCTCATTTAAATAAAATGGATTATCAAGATCATTTAAATAAAATCAGGTCCAATCAACAATCTGACCTGGAAGATTCTGTTAACATTGTTGACGGCACCTCGAACATTGTTTAAATCCAGGTTGCAATATGTGGCCACTGATGCTATTTGTCTTTCTGTGAAGTTAGCGACGATTTCTACATCAAACCCGGCGAAAGCAGCCTTCATGATAAATAACATTTCTTTCCATGAATTCATTATCTCTCTCTCTCTTTTAATTTTTTTAACTTTCCATTACAATAATAACTACCTGAAATCATGGCGTTTTCTCAAGATAGAAGTCCAATTCATCTGGGATTAGGTTTAAGTTTAGGTTATAGGTTTTGGGATTTGAGAATAGGTTTAAGTTAAGGTTATAAGTTTAGGTTTAGGAAATCGGGTTCAGGTTCAGGATCGGGTTTAGGTTTGGGTTTTCAAGTTAGGTTTAAGTTTAGGTTAGGGAGTTGAGATTAGGATTAGGTGTAGGTTTGGTTTAAGGATTTGAGAATACATTTAGGTTTTAGATTTAGGTCGGATTCGGTTTGGGTTGGTTCGGATTCGGTTTGGGTTGGGCACCTAAGGTTGGAATTAGGGCTGGGTCAGATTGCAGGTTGGGTCCTCTTGAGGTCAGGTTGGGCTCAGATTGACCCTAAACATGACCCCACCTAACCAAGCTGCACCCCAATTTATAATAGCTTCAGATAATTGCAGTGTCTGTCCAAAAATGACATAAAAGAAAATCAATTACCCTTTGAAGACGTTGTATTGTGCTCTGTTGGACTTCTTTTTAATGTACCAAATATGTCCCTTGCATCTCCATCATCATGTGACAAGAACGATTCCACATTATCATCCAAGGAACCAACATCTCCAAAATGTTCCATGTCCTACCATGAGAAATGACAAGAGGTAAGAGATGATCAGATAGAAATTAATGTGTGTGGCTTGTTTCCAAGTTATGTAAATAAGAGAAAATTTGAAACTGGATACCAGCTGATTCGAATATGAAGCAAGTCCGGCAATTCCATCTGGAACATACATCATTGAACTTTTAGACATGTTGTTATAGAAGAAACTCCTAGTTTTAGACAATAAAAACAAGAAATGATGAAACAAATATTTTCAACTTTCAAGAAATTCAAAACATTCCAAGAAAAAAAAAATACAATTCAAGAAATGATGAAACATCCTGTAAATTAAAAACAAAAAGGGCCAGGAACAGAAACTCACTAGCTGAAATCATCTGAAACCTTGCATGTCTAGGAATCAAGCTCAAAACCCCACTCATAGTTTCATCACCCCCAACAAAAAGCATTCCTGTTCTCAGCAAATAGGCCACAGCTGAAATCAGAGCCAGATGTTATGGACATGATCTTGCCTCTAAATGCATGAGAGGTTGTCATGTTGTGACCCCAACAATCAATCAAAGAGATGTTCATGTAATTCCCTTTGGTTGGGAATCTTAGATCACATAGATGGTGGTCCTCAACACTAATTTCTCGGTATGAAGACACTTCCACCATATGTTAAGGGACACCCATGTAACAAGGGAATCTTAGATCACATAGATGGTGGTCCTCAACACTAATTTCTCGGTAAGAAGACACTTCCACCATATGTTAAGGGACACCCATGTAACAATCGGACCTCATCAAATGGGCCTTATAGATATATATATATATATATATATATATATATATATATATATATATATATATATATATATATATATATATATATATATATATATATATATAAGAGAGAGAGAGAGAGATAAATAAATAAACAACATTCAAATATAAAATAGAACAAGCAACATAATGCTAACATGGAATGAAATGTGTAAGATCTCACTTGACCGGATTGCCAACTACAACCTCACTAACAGCTCGAGCCACTACTCATCCTGAAAAAGCACTAGCCCCAGATATGTAAACCTGCAACCACTCGGCTGATTCATACTATGCATCAGTCCTATACAAAAATCGGCCAAGTTTTGCATTGACTTGGCCAATCCACCGGGCCATGAAAACTTAGCCGAGTCAATATTTGTCTTATAAAATTGTTTAATAAGAACCTTTTTTTTTAGGTGAAGACCTTTTCTTTGCTACTACAATAGTCACCAGAGGCAATGACAAGTACTCAAGAGGACGAAACTGTCAAGTGATGTTGAGAAAAAACTTGTCAAGGATAAAACCGCAGTACTCACCTTAGTCAAGACCTGCTTTCTGCCTTCTATTGTTCAAAATCCCATGCTGCACAATTCCATTGCCAATGCCACACAGAAAAAAAAAAAAAAAAAAAAAGGGAAAGAAAAAATCAACTAATAAAAATATTTACACCAAGATTTGACTGTCCATTCAATATAATGCCTTATATCTAGAACTGAGCTGAATTCCATTGCCAATGCCACAAAGAACTATTTGCCAACATGCTAACTATTATAAAAGAATTCAAAGAAGAAGGTACAAAGTGAAAATCACAAAAAACAATGGGGAACAGAAAAATGAGAAATCTTGGTATGGAAACAAGATATTCAAACAATCAGTTCTACCAAATGAGAAATTGCAAAATCTGTCTTCTTCGACAGATATCAGTAGAGCACCAAATACCATTCTAAAATATAAGATTATTACAGAGAGAGCCACCAATCAACACAATTTCAAACTTCATTTATTTAATCAAAATACCGATATATAGAGAATGACTTAGAAACGGTGTATAAGGTGGAAAAATAACATCCTACCATATAATCACATGTAAGATGGAGCCATCCATTGTAGTATCCAAATCAAATTTCAAAATTCAAACAAAACATTTTCCAACATAAGCTGGCAACTGTTAAAGTTAAAATACATTTTCCAAGAAAAATCAGAAATTCTTATTGGGGATTGGATGAAATGATGCTTGGTTCTAATTGAGTACCTGTAATAAACTTCTCCTGCATTGGAGTCTGTGGCTAGTCTAATTATTGATTCCACAAGATAGTCATCAACGTTAGAAGTATTTATATATACTTGTGATGAAAAAGAATGGGTTCATTTAAGATAATACTAGAAAGGAGTCATCTTCAAAGTAACATAGGCACAAAAACATGTGACTGTACCAGACAATTAAACCTGTCACTGTTGGAAAATCCGACATGGTGCTGTATATGACTATGTGATAGTGTTGAAACATATATTATTTTTATGCTGATGCTGATGCTGATGCATATAGAAAACCTATCATCATCCAAGGAAGGTGATATCAATACAACAGGGAACAAAACAACCTCTTTTTCTTGGAGATAATTGTGTAAACTCATATCATGAGGAAAACTGGAGTGTGCAACATTCTTTAAGTGATTAGATTTGTAGAAGCAACACTTTCATGGAAGAAACTCAGATGCCCAAAAACAAATTCCAAAACCATTAATTAAGCGGTTTTTAGAAGCGCAAGTGAATTGAATTACGACCATTGTTTCAAATGGAGAAGATGAAAGTTATTAATGTTTCCCAGTAATGTGAAATAACGAAGAATTATCCATTGCATTGGTCCCTTACGTCACAGGATGTGATATTTCTTTCACAGAAAAATAACACAACAATACCCTCATCTTGAGGCGTTCGATTTTTGCTCACATGTGGATACCACCATTATGTATAAAAGGTATCCAATCTGTCCAGAAGGGTCACTCCATACTTCAACTTCAATTAGAGTTGAAGGGCTTCTTCCTCATTACAAACACTACTAAAAATTATCATTTTTTGACATTTCCTATTTGACTGAACAACACACTTCCAACTTGATTCTGTTGGGCACAATCCAAATGAAGTATATATTTTTTAAATATTGTTAATATATACGATTATTTTATAGATACAATGAGTTGCACCATACACAACCTAAAAATGGTTATCTTTCAATGAAAATTTAATGAAATTTTATTGAGAAAACAGAGGAAAGGAAGCAATGAAGGAACGTAGACAATATACAATGGAGAGGCTAAATGTTCCAACCTAATTTCCAAGAATCAAAATTTCTATCTAAGATCAGTGCAGCAACAGCTGACTGAATGGTGCTTCATATAGATTTACATCCAGAACCTGTATATATCTTTCAATTTCAATGATCAAACTATCAAATCCCGACATCAGGACAAAAACCAACTTCCAAAACTCTATGAAGCACTCAATCAAACAACTGGTGTGTACCATTGCTTTGAAAAACAACCAAAACCAACGTTTCATATTGCCAAAAAAAATAGAGAAAAAAACTCTGATATATTTATGCATGAATTTCCTCTGATTTTTTCAATGCTGCTCAACAAGAACAACAAAACCAAGTGTCTGAATCTTCCCATCATTAGTTGTATTGTTAAAGAAGTTATTGAAGAAAAGACGTTACCAGGTGCATGCACCCAATTTTCTTCTTGAAAATTACATGGACCAGGAAAGTTACAGTGCATTTGAAAGTACAACCACCAAAAAATCTTTCCGGGTGCTCTCTAGCAATGTCCTAAAAACTCAAAGAAACAAATGATGAGTGTTCCCAAACTGAAGGGGTTCTAACTCAACAATCAACCCCCTTATGGAGAAATATGAAATACATAGAGAAGTAAATGAAAGGGGGTGTTGTCAGATGTCTTAAATCTGAAAATTACCGTGCACGACCGGTCGTGGGAGTTACACGACCAGTCATAGCCTGCTCGACTCAAAGTCCAGCGACTTGGGTCTTTTGATGTCCGGGATGCTCGACCGGTCGAGGGGATGTCACGACCGGTCATAGGGGTCTTACGACTAGTCATGGCCATCCTTCGACCAGTCGTGGTTACGCAGATTCATTCTGTGATTTTGCGGATTGCGAAAATCTGAGTCCTTTCGCAACTGGGATGCGAAAGGAAAGTTGCCTAAACTATAAATAGGTGTCCCTAGGATTTTTCTAGGAGTGGAAAATTATTCGAAAGCTTTCTAAAGGAGTTCTAGGGTTATCAAAGGGTGTAGTAAGGGTAAGATTCAAGGTTGATTGAATCGGGTAAGTCCTCTCTCTTGTAACTTTCTTTTCATAGTGGATTTCTGTCGCTTTGTGCCGTGATTTTTTTCCGCAAGGGTTTTCCACGTTAAAACTTTGTGTTCTTCCATGATTGCTTGTTACTATTGAATTGTTATCCTATATCTAGATCTGTGTGATTCCGCAGAGCAAATCCCCAACAAGTGGTATCAGAGAAAATCGTTGGGGCACAGATCTGAATCTGCAGGATTAGTAATACTAGGAAACGGCAAGTTTGTTATTGAGAAGTACTCAGGCAAAAATAATTTTGAGTTATGGAAGGTTACGATGATTAGCCTGTTAACCAAGCAAGGCAAGATTAAGGCTCTTGAGGAGCGGAAATCTACCATGAAAGATGATGAATGGGAAAACCTTGATAGTAATGCTTTAGCCTCTATCCGTTTATGTCTCACGGATGAAGTTCTCTATAATGTTTTGAAGGAGAAAACTGCGGCTAGTATATGGACAAAGTTAGAGAACATATATGCAGAGAAGTCCTCTGAAAATCGCCTACACTTGAAGCTACAGTGTTATTCCTTCAAGATGACAGAGGGTGGAGATCTAGAAGCCCATATCAGCAACTTTAATAAATTGATGTGCAAATTGCTGGATATGGAGGAAGCGGTCAAAGATGAGGAACAAGCATGTATATTGTTGAATTCTCTTCCTGCATCAAATGAGTCTTTCAGGGACACGATGTGCACCGCAAATAAAACCCTAAGTGTTGACACCATTATCTCAGCCCTTCAAGAAAAAGCTATGAGAAAGTTAAACGGTGACATGGGGGCATCTTCCGATGCACTGATTATGAGGGGCAGAGATTCTGAGAGAGGTACAGGATCCTCAAGACCTAGATCCAAATCTAAGGGTAAGGGCAAAGGAAAATTAAAGTGTTGGAATTGTGAGTTATCTGGACACATGAAGAAGGATTGTAGAAATCCTAAAACGAAGAAAGAAAATTCAGCGGCTTCTTCCAAGGAGGCCAATATGGTCACATCTGATGAAGAATCAAGTGGTGGTGATGTTCTGTCTGTTTTCATGATTGGTCACTTACACAACAATCATAAAGATGAGTGGATACTTGACACAGGAGCATCTTATCACATGACTCCTCATCGGAGTTGGTTCGCCAGTTACAAGGAATGCGATGGTGGACAGGTTTTTATAGGCAATGACAATGCTTGTAATGTTGTGGCTATTGGTACAGTGAGTATCAAGATGTTTGATGGGATGGAGCATACTTTAACTAACGCCAGGCACGTTCCTGATATGAAGAAAAGTCTGATTTCTCTCAGTGCACTCGAGGCTATAGGGTGCAAGTTCACTGGTATTGATGGTGTCCTTAAAGTTTCAAAAGGGGCACTCGTAGTTATAAGAGCGCAGAGGCACGGAAGCCTTTACAGGTTGATTGGGAGAACTTCAGCAAGTGGAGCGGCAGCAGCTATTGCAGACTCCATGTCTCTACGTATGTGGCATGCTCGTCTGGACCACATGAGCAAGCGGGGCATGAAGGTACTTTCTGATCGGTGTTTGATTCCAGTTTTTAAATTTTTTAATTTAGATATATGCGAGCATTGTATATATGGTAAACAATCTAGACTGTCTTTTAAATCTGGAAAACATGTTTGTAAGGGAGTGCTTAATTATGTGCACTCTGACATATGGGGGCCATCGCCAGAAGTTTCCATTGAGGGGTCGTCATGGTTTGTTTCATTCATTGACGACTACTCCAGGAAAGTTTGGGTTTACTTCATGAAATGTAAATCCGAAGTTTTCACCATATTCAACCAATGGAAGGTAATGGTGGAAAAACAGTTAGGGCAAAAAATAAAGATTTTAAGGACTGACAATGGTGGAGAATTTACTTCCACTGAATTTAATTATTATTGTAAGGACGGAGGGATCATCAGGCACAACACAGTGCACCACACGCCCAAGCAAAACGGTGTGGCTGAGCGAATGAATCGGACTCTCCTAGAGAGGGCCAGATGCATGTTAAGTAATGCTACGTTGGGCAAGGACCTATGGACTGAGGCCGTTAACACGGCTTGTTATTTGGTGAACCGTTCTCCTTCAACGGCAATTGAATGTAAAATCTCAGAGGAAGTATGGAGTGGTCAGAAACTCGACTACTCAGATCTACGCATATTTGGTTGTGAGGCTTACTCTCATGTACCGTCAGTTGAGAGAGATAAGCTAGACCATAGGGCCAAAAAGTATATCTTTGTCGGCTATGGCATTGGTGTGAAAGGTTACAGGTTATTCGACAAGGTCACACGCAAGGTCATCACTAGCCGTGACGTCAGATTCGATGAAAGCTCCCTATTTCGCAAGAATGATCAAAAGGAGCAAGAGGAACCGGAAAAGGTGATCGTAGACGTCCAGATTGATACAGATGATACACAGGCAGAGACAGATGCGAAGACAGAGGTACATGATCAGGTGGAGCAGCCACCTGTGAGAAGGAATCCACCGCGTGATCGCATGTTACCGGCAAGATATAGGGACGACTCCAATATTGCATATGCCCTCATTACAGATGAGGGTGACCCATCTACTATTCAGGAGGCTCTTGATGAGCCTGATGCAGAAAAGTGGAAGGCGGCTATGGACGATGAGATGGACTCGTTGCACAAAAATCACACATGGGAGCTGGTGGAGCTTCCTATGAGCCGAAAAGTGATCGGATGCAAGTGGTTATTCAAAAAGAAACAGGATAGATACAAAGCAAGGTTGGTAGCGAAGGGTTATGCTCAGAGTGAAGAAATCGATTTCACAGAGATATTCGCGTCAGTGGTTAAGCAGGTATCTATCAGATTCGTATTGGCGCTGGTTGCCCAATACGATCTCGAGGTAGAATAGATGGATGTGAAGATTGCATTCCTGACGAGGAATTGGAAGAGCAGATCTACATGAAGCAACCAGAGGGCTACGAAGTTAAAGGGGCAGAGAAAAAGGTTTGCAGGTTAATGAGGTCATTGTACAGCCTGGAACAGTCGCTTAGGCAGTGGTATAAAAAATTTGATTCTTTCATGATGAGTCAGAAATTTGCTCAGAGTGAATACGATCACTGTGTCTATTACAAGACACTAAGTGATGCAAAATTCATCATCCTAGTACTGTATATTGATGATATGTTGATCGCCTGTCATGATATGTCTGAAATCAACGTACTGAAGACTCAGTTATCAGGGACATTCGAGATGAAAGATCTGGAGGCTACAAAGAGGGTTCTCGACATAGATATTCATAGAGATGGAGAGAGAAGCAGGCTTTAGTTATCACAGGCAGAATACCTTGAAAAGGTATTGATCAAGTATGGGATGGATCAGGCAAAGTCGGTGAGCGTTTCCCATGCGACTCACTTCAAGCTTTCCTCAGAACAATGTCCTAAATCCAATGAGGAAAAGCAGGTTATGTCTCATGTGCCCTATTCGAATGCAGTTGGCAGTTTAATGTATGTCATGGTCTATACGAGACCGGATATTTCACAGGCAGTTAGTGTTGTGAGCAGATACATGTCAAACCCCGGCAAGCAACATTGGGAAGCGGTGAAATGGCTACTTCGATATATTCTAGGTACGAAAGACTGCGTCTTAACTTTGTAAAAAATAGGGACAAAGTTGGTAGGGTATGTGGATTCTGACTATGCAGGCAGTATAGATTCCAGGAAGTCTACTTCAGGATACTTGTTTATACTTTCAGGTGGAGTAATCAGTTGGATGTCGAAGCTTCAGTCTGTGGTGGCTCTTTCCATGACCGAAGCAGAATATATGGCAGTGACGGAAGTGATTAAAGAAGGTGTTTGGCTCAGAGGCATGATAAATCAATTGGGACTTCAGCAGGAGGCCGTGCTGGTTAATTGTGACAGCAAGAGCACTATTAATTTGGCTAAAAATTCTGTTTATCACTCACGTACTAAACACATTGATGTTCGTCACCACTTTATCCGGCAGGTGCTTGAGGAAGGAGGCGTTACACTGGAAAAGATTCACACTAGCGTGAATCCAGCAGACATGCTCACTAAGGTCGTTCCTATCAAGAAGTTCAAGTTCTGTGCAACTTCTCTGGGCTTGGCAATAGCGTAAAAGAAGGACGAAGTATGAACGAGAAGCGTTGATTAAAGCTATAATGCGATGAAGAGATAAGAGAAGAGATCCAGGAGCTATACGGTTGAAGATTGAGGACATGGTGGAGATTGTTGTCAGATGTCTTAAATCTGAAAATTACCGTGCACGACCGGTCGTGGGAGTTACACGACCAGTCGTAGCCTGCTCAACTCAAAATCCAGCGACTTGGGTCTTTTGATGTCCAGGATGCTCGACCAGTCGTGGTTACGCAGATTCATTCCGCGATTTTACGGATTGCGAAAATCTGAGTCCTTTTGTAACTGGGATACGAAAGGGAAGTTGCCTAAACTATAAATAGGTGTCCCTAAGGTTTGTCTAGGGGTGGGAAATTATTCTAAAGCTTTCTAAAGGGGTTTTAGGGTTATCAAAGGGTGTAGCAAGAGTAAGATTCAAGGTTGTTTGAATCGAGTAAGTCCTCTCTCTTATAACTTTCTTTTCATAGTGGATTTTTGTCGCTTTGTGCCGTAGTTTTTTCCCGCAAGCGTTTTCCACGTTAAAACTCTGTGTTCTTCTGTGATTGCTTGTTACTATTGAATTGCTATCCTAGATCTAGATCTAGATCTATGTGATTCCGCAGAGCAAATCCCCAACAGGGTGCACTAGCTGCAACACAAAAATTCCCAATAAATTACAAAAATACCTAAACCGATCCTCCTTGTTGCTGCATAATCCTAACCGCTCACTGATGCCAGAATCTCCACGACGATTCCTACCAGAATCAAATCAACCAGATGAGAATTAGATCTTCAGGTCCCTAAAACTCTCTCCATACTTTTCACAACAAAAACCTTAAATCCAGCTCCAAAAACCACTTCTGATCCTCAGAAAAACCACAAAAACTGAAAAATCCCTCAAAATAAGGACCAGATCATAGCGTCAACCACTCTAAGCTTGCAAACTCCGATCGTTGAAAGATTGATCAGATGAAAGGCTCGAGAATCATTGTTCTTGTTGTAGGTAGATGTAATGAGTGAGAGAGAGAGACAGAGAGAGATCAGGAACGAGAGAGAGAGAGAGAGAGAGAGAGAGAGAGAGAGAGCATATTTGGGATTTGGGGGTTTTTTGGGCACCGCTCTATTTTTAAGCGGGCCCCCAAATTTAGGCCAGGGTCTGGTATGGCTCTGTGGGCCCCACCATGATGCGTGTCAAAAATCTACCCATCAGTTAGATGCACCATCCCATGGTGGGCCCAAGGATTAAAAATCAAATCAATCTATGACTTGTGTGAGCCACACCACATACAAAAGTTGAGAGGGGTTACCCTCCATTAAAACATTCATAATTATTTTTTGGGCCCACCGAGATGTGGTCCACGAATCCAGCCCATCCATTATGTGTGTGCCACTTGGATGAGGGGTTATACCAAGTTTCAGATGCATCCAAATTTTAGGTGGGGCCCACCAAGTGCTTTTATATGTTTTAGGCATGTCTTCACATGATTTTAGATGGTATGGCCCACCGGAGTTCCGTATGGGCTGATTTTTGGGATATCCCATAATTTAAAGGGGACCCATCAAATGCATGGTGTTGATGTTTGACACATGTCATGGTGGGGCCCACACGCTTGACCTCATGGGGACAGCATGGATTAAACACAAAGGTCAAGCTGTGTGGGCCCCACCATGACATGTGTCAAACATCAACACCGTGCATTTGATGGGCCCCCTTTAAATTATGGGATATCCCAAAAATCAGCCGTATACGGAACTTGGGTGGGCCATACCATCTAAAATCATGTGAAGAAATGCCTAAAACATATAAAAGCACTTGGTGGGGCCCACCTAAAATTTTTGTGCATATGAAACTTGGTCTGACTCCTCATCCAAGTGGGACACACATGATGGATGGGCTAGATTTGTGAACCCCATCTCGGTGGGCCTAACAAATGATTATGAATATTTTAATGAAGGGTAACCCCTCTCAACTTTTGTATGTGGTGTGGCCCAAAAAAGTCACAAATTGACTTGATTTTTAAGCCCTAGGCCCACCATGGAATGGTGCATCTGACTGATGGGGTAGATGTGGGCACACTTTGATTTATATATTGTATATCCATATGATCCATTTGTTTTGCCAACTCATTGTATGATATAAGCCCAAAAATGAATCATATTCAAATATCAGGTGGACCACACCACATGAAAACAATAGTTATTGGTTATCCATCATTAAAATCATTGTAAGGTCAACTGTACTATTTATTTGACATCCAGTCTGTTTATGAGGTCATACGGGCCTAGATGAAGGGGAAAAACAACAATCATCTCGATCCAAAACTTTTATGGCCCCCAAAATGTTTTAAAAAGTTGACGCTCATTCAACATTGTTTCTTGTAATGTGGTCTATTTCATATTAGGATATGCCTCATTTTTTGTCTCATGCCATAAGATGATCTTTAAAAATAGATGGACGGCATGGATTAAACACGTACATCATGGTGGGGCCCGCAGAGCACCAACCACCAGTCATTGGATGGTGTCAGGGGGAGTAGCCAATCTGTTCCCCTTATTTGTGGTATGGTCCATTTAATCTTTGGATATGATTCATTTTTTGAAAAATTTTCTAAAATGATCTCGAAAAATGGATGAACGCCGGCATGGGTTGATCCCGAATTTTCGGTAAAATTTTCTCGATAATTTCAAAATGCTGATTTTTTTTCATCAAAAGCATCATTTTGTTTTCAAAATTTTTCTCAAACATTGTTAAAAATTTTCAACTTCTCAATATTCTTTTTCATGTGATATTACAAATCATTTAAATATTACTTTTTAATTATAAAAAACAAAAAAAAAAAATCACTCATATAATATAAAAACTATATATATATTTAGAATATTAAAAAGATATAAATGAAGAGAAAACACAAACATCAGCTTGATCCAAAACTTCTGTGAATGTTATTTTTAATGGCGGATGTTCAATCCCCACTTTGTAGTCCACTTAAGCCTTTGACCCACCCCATTTTTTAGTTAATATCTTAAAATGATCCGATAAAAGCGTTGAACGATATGGAGAAAGTCAATCCATGACTTGGGTGGGCCAAGAGCTTAAAAATAAAGTCAATCATGACTTGGGTGGGCCACACCACATAATATAGTAGAGAGGGGTTTCCTTAAAACATTCATAATCATATATTGGGCCTGCCTAAATGTGATTCACATATCCAACCCACTCATTATGTGTGTCCCACTTGGATGAGGGGTCATAGCAAGTTTCAACCGCATCCAAAACTCATGTGGGCCCCACCAAGTGCTTTTATATTTTTTAGGATGTCTTCACATAGTTTTAGATGGTATGGCCCACTTGAGCTTCGTATACAGATGATTTTTGAGATATCTCATAACTTAAAGGGGACACATCAAATCCACTATGTTGATGTTCGACACACATCATGATGGGGCCTACAAAACTTACTAGCATCAATTCTTAGGTTCTCATGAGGTCAGTAACTTGGGTCACAATTTTGACCAGAATATTTGACCCATTTTACATGTCTGGTCCATTCACTCTATTTTACTGATCAATACTCTCAATTTGACTAGTTACTCACCTCAATCAAGCTACATATGAGAAAGATATTGGGCATACAAGATTAATCAACAATTTCAGTGAAATTTGATTTAAACATCTGAAATTATTTACTCTTCAATTTGAACTGATTAGATTGTCAAAAAACGATTAAAGGATCAATTAGTGGATGTGCCTAATAATTTAGTAATTTTATTTTTCACAAATAAATTTCAATTTCCTTTTAAAAATAACATTTTTTTTTCAAAATGTATATTTTTTTTACTCTTTTAACTAAATATCATTTTTATTATAAAATATTTCAAAAATATTTAAAATACAAAATTTGAATTTTTATTTTCAAAATCTCAAAAAATTTCTCATATTTTATTTTTTTCTCAAAAATTTCAAAATGCCGATTTTTTTCTTCAAAAGCATTATTTTGTTCACAAAATTTTTCTTAAACATAGTTAAAATTTCTAAACTTTCAATATTCTTTTTCATGTGATACTACAAATCATTTAAATATTACCTTTTAATTTTATATATATATATATATATATATATATAATTATTTATAGCCTTTAGCGATGAAACTTTTTGTAGCTAAAAGTCTCATCCACGTTTTTCAGCTATGAAACTTTTTGTAGCTAAAAGTAAACCTTTCAATTTTTTTGAAAAATTGTTTACAGCCTTTAGTGACGAAACTTTTCATAACTAAAAGTAAATTACAGCCTTTAGTGACGACAATTTTCGTCGCTAAAAGCCTCATCCACGTTTTTTAGCTACGAAAATTTTCGTAGCTCAAAAAAATTGTTTACAGCCTTTAGTGACGAAACTTTTCATAACTAAAAGTAAATTACAGCCTTTAGTGACGACAATTTTCGTCGCTAAAAGCCTCATCCACGTTTTTTAGCTACGAAGATTTTCGTAGCTAAAAGTAAACCTTTGAATTTTCTGAAAATTTGTTTATAGCCTTTAGTGACGAAAGTTTTCGTCGCTAAAAGTGTCATCTACATTTTTTAGCTACGAATATTTTCGTAGCTAAAAGTAAACTATTTGAATTTTAAAAAAAATTGTTTACAGCCTTTAGCGACGAACATTTTCATAGCTAAAAGTAAATTACAGCCTTTACCGACGACAATTTTTTTCGCTAAAAGTCTCATCCACGTTTTTTAGCTACGAAAAGTTTCGTAGCTAAAAGTAAACCTTTCGAAACCTTTGACAAATTGTTTACAGCCTTTAGCGACGAAAAGTAAACCTTTCGAATTTGTTGAGAAAATTGTTTACAGCCTTTAGCGACGAAAATTTTCATCGGGAAAAGTCTCATCCACATTTTTTAGCTACGAACATTTTCATAGGTAAAAGTTAAATTGTTTATAGCCTTTAGCGACGAAACTATTCGTCGCTAAAAGTCTCATCCACTTTTTTAGCTATGAAACGTTTCGTAGCTAAAAGTAAACCTTTCGAAGTTTTTGAGAAATTGTTTATAGCCTTTAATGACGAAAATTTTCATCACTAAAAGTCTTGTTTACAGCCTTTAGCAACGAAAATTTTCGTCGCTAAAAATCTCATCCGCATTTTTTAGCTACGAAAATTTTCATAGCTAAAAGTAAACCTTTCGAATTGTTTGAAAAAAATGTTTACAGCCTTTAGCGACGAAAATTTTCGTCGCTAAAAGTCTCATCCGCATTTTTTAGCTACAAAAATTTACGTAGCTAAAAGTAAACCTTTCAAACTTTTTAAAAAATTGTTTACAGCCTTTAGCGAACACTTCAATACTCAGTAGTTATCTTGTCACCCAATTTAGTATGGACACTAACCTAGCTTACTTGAATGTTCACCCTCATTCTAACCTAAATCCGACCATTAGGTTGATGGGAATCCACTATTAGAACTAGAATTTTAAAAGTATGGCCCACCTAAGCCTTAGATCTACCTCATTTTTTGCCAGATGTCCCAATAAGGCAAACAAAACTCGATAGACGACATGGATTCGATCAAAATAATCACAGTAGACCTATAACATCCCGAATTTTCACGGCCAGAGTTTATACTCGTGCCCGAGGAAACCGATTGTTAATAATATATAACTTGGATGCTTTTGAAAATCGCACCCTATTTTTTTCATTTGGATCACATCCAGTTACATTCAGAAGGTAGCATTCATAAGAATAATACTAACTATATTGATTATACTTCATCAATGTAAAAAGAACAATGAAAGGCCTTCTCAATGGAAGCTTATTACATTCATCGAGTTCACAGCGGAAGAATAAAACTAAATCCTAAGTTATCTTTTTGTTCTTTCAAGATAATCTTCCTTAGGGAGAATATTCACTAGGTCTTCAATTTGTATGTCACCTGCATAATCTGTACGGTTGGGAGAGAGTCAATGTCGTACTCATAGTAAAGGTTATCCTTTAAGATTAACAATAATTCAAGAGATTCATAACAGGTAAAGTAAGGGTCTGATATGTCCCGTGCTCCACTAACAGGAGGGTATCAGCATGCGCAAACAACCTACGTGAGATGAATGCCTACCAAAGTATGTGGGGCACATCATACGTAGTGATCATCATAATGTGGAATACAATCTATAGATAACCGACTCGACCCGCACTCTCACTATATGGATATTCACCGACATGGTCGACGCTACTATGGATTTACGAGAACTCCTCAGAATGCACAACACATGGGCTGGGTGATTTACGTGACACAATTTGTTCATGGAGCGACTATTTGTGACATGCAATCCCGGATTGATGTGACGCTGTTGCGACTTTCACACATCGATTTGTGCACAATTACCCGAAAGCTCAAGGACTTATGTGCCCCAAGAGGGTCACTACCCAGAGCGCATTACGTCTATGATAGAATATTTGAATCACTAGTTGTGATACATCTTACACATCACTTGCACTTACAGAGATAAATTGAATCTTAAAACATAAAACTGAATCTGAATCATGAAGGATATAAACTGAATTATGGAGGTCCTGGAATAGCGAGACATATGCCTAAGCTATAAAGATAGACAGCACAAGGTGTCACGCCCCAAACTCGAAAAACAGGCTCACAAAATTCCCGGTCGTCGAATCCGGCGCCGACAGCCTCCGTAGTACCCCATTCTCGGATCCCGGTACTCACAAGCTAGATTCCGATCCTGGGATCCTACAAGGAGGATTTTCGGTATGAATTTTTTTTGTAATGGAGCATAACCACAAGCATAACCAAGTCACCAAAACAACATCACCACGTATCCACTATATCAAAAAAACTTTTAAATACAATGCGGAAAGGGTAATACAAGATGATCAAAAGCTCTAAAATGATCAGATGCACACTCATGCCTCAGCGCTGCTGCTATCCAATGCTACCTGCATGCAACGGTCGTGCATAAGCTTTTAAAAGCTTAGAGGGTGGTGTAAGTGTGTGCGCAATGCAAGCGCCAAGTGTGCAATATCAGAGTAATGCGGAAATATGGGGTAAGTCCATAAATGCTATCAGCTATACCAAAGCTATATAATGCAAGGCATGAATGCTATCGGTCATACCAAGGCCATGCAATGCGAGGCCTATGTAGCCAAATGTCATATGCGAGATGCAAAACAAGCATGTCAGTCCTCATTAAGTACACATATCAGTACAGTTCCTCTCTGGATATCACCGGGGTCTAATACACCTTACACTGACTGCCTCCTCCCTAGCTGCACAGTCAAGCAAGTGGAAGAGACCACACTATTCGCCTGACCAGTAGTCTGCCAATACCTACCCGGCTCGTCATTAGCGGACTCATTTGCGAGTTGGTCAAACTCAGCCTAGCTTATAGCCCCCTCACTCGGGCGGATAAGGCCACACCCCCTTCTAACCGACCACGACACAGTGGGAGAGGCGGCCTACTGGTATTCGGCACTCGGGCGCTCGTGTATCCACTCAGTCTAGACGTTGAAGCATCTCCTGGTACCAAAAAGGTTCTGAAATTTTCACCCAAGGACATCCTAAGTGCCCACAATGCTAGAGCCATTATTTTCGGTATCCGATACGACCATCCACGATGTGCTTGTGGAGGCCACAGTCCTGATGTCGCTAGGGCGTACAGTGATCAAGTCACACATATACAGAATGCATAAGTCACATCGTCAAATCATGTAGTAATCCTGTGCGTACCACGCACTCATGTGGGGGCACTCCGTCTCATAAGGAGTCCCGTAAATGTCTCAGCCCAATGGCTTTGCTATGATCAAACATTCCTCATATCAAGCATATATATGATGTGCATGGGCATGAATCATAGAGTTATACTAAGCATGTTATAAAGTGATGAATTATCAACAAGTATGGGCCTATCAATGGGCCCTAAGGAGAGTCATAATGTGGACATTTAACCAACATTATTCTTACAATATGGACGTCAAACCAACATTGTTCCGTAGGCATGGCCTCCCATAAAACATCATTACACAAACCATAGGGAATCACACATTGCAATGGACCTATATACATCTCATTGGGCCTCAACCCATAGGCCTCAAATACATCAAATGGGCTGTATCATATGGGCCTTATATAATCAAGTGGGCCACATCAATGGGCCTTAGAATACATTGCAATGGGCCATAACCCATGGGCCTTGAATACATCAAAATGGGCCTTATAACATAGGCCTTACATTCATATCAAGGTGGGCCTCAACAACGGCCATAAATACATCGAATGGGCCTAATCACATAGGCCTTATGTACATCAAATGGGCCACACCAATTGGGCCCCATGTCTATACTCAAGTGGGCCCCAACAACGGGCCATAATACATCAAGATGGGCCTAATCCGATGGCCTTATATATATACCAAGGTGGGGTCCACTTGGACTGTAGATCTGTCTTATTTTTAGTCTCAAGCCTGTAAAAAGAACTTTCAAAATGGTTGGACAGTTTGTATGCAACACAAGCATCATGGTGGGGGGGTCCACATGAAGGCCCACCATCATATATATATATTATGTATAATATAATAGATAATTTATATACAGTATATATATACAATATTATATATAATATAATATTATATATATACATATATATACAATATTATATATAATATAATATTATATATATACATATATATATATATATATATATTTGCGCACACACACGCGCACACACACACGCATACACACACACGTGCACACACACCGTCTCCTGGACGATGTGGATGGAACACGGGGGGGGGGGGGGGGGGGGGATTGGTTTCACTGTCCACTGTCAGTGGACGGTGAGAATAAACACATACATCACTGTGGGTCCCATGTGGGGCCCACCATAATGCTTATATGCCATCCCATCTGTCCATAAGGTCACGCAGACCTAGATGAAGAGTAAAAACAAATTTCATCTTGATCCAAAACTTTTGTGGACCCAAAAAGGGTTTCAATGGCAGACGGTTCAACCCTACTGTTTCCTATGGTGTGGACCACTTGAGCTTTGGATGGGCCTGATTTTTGGAGGGCAGCCCGCTGTCCTAAGGGCCCACGGAGTGGATACATAACACACATCATGGTGGGGCCCATGGCTGGGACCGTGGGTCCCTGTTCGTCCGTCCGCCAGATGCCGCAGGCGCTGCCTGTGCCTCTGGCAGCAGTAGCGCCTGCTGCATGAATTTTTTTTTGGAAATCGCATTTTTTCACGGTTTTTTCGTGGTAGAGCCCGCATCAGGTGAATCCGACCCACCCAATGGATTCCATAGTCCATAATCCACCCATCAAGCCCAATATTGGGCATCTTTTGGCGTGTAAAAAAATTCAAGTGACTTTAAACGGTGAGAATCAGTGTTTGCTAAGGTATGGCCCACCAGAAAGTTGGATCAGCTTCATTTTTCGGCTCAACGCCTAAAATGAGCTGGTAAATAGGATGGACGACGTGGATTGGATACTTACATTAAGGTGGGGCCTACACAAGCGGTCCACTCAAAAGCTTGAATAACCAAGCTAATATTTGTGTTTTCTTTCCACGTCCAGCGTCCTTGGATGCTAGACGGTCTTGGCATACACATGCATAAGGTAGGCCTTGCTCGGGTGGGCCACCAAATGGATGTGTGGTATGGATAAAACATACATTAAGGTGGGGTCCATCCAAGTGGGCCACACACTACATCATCACTCAACAAGAATAAAAGAAAGAGAGGGAAAGAGAGAGAAGGAGAGAGAGATCGAGTGATGGAGGGACCCCGGCACTATGGGCCCTCCCTTCCATGTTTACAACATAAATTAAAGTGGATCACAATACATATGGCCCACCGATTCGAAATCAATGGTGGAAATCCTTTCTCCACCAAAATGTACGGTCTAGATGACCCTATTTATGTAAAGAAGATAAACATCATAATGGGGTCCATGGAGAATAGCCCCATTATGGAATGATCATGAGGATCAAGGTGGTCCATCGGCCACATCAAGGGTCCAAAGTGAGATCCATAACATCAATCGGTAGGCCTCACTTGGCTCATTATCAAAACATATATATATATATATATATATATATATATATATATATAATATCTAGCCTAATAAGCATCCACCGATTGATCTTCTTAGTTCGTTGGAAAGCCAATCTCCTTATCCTTCACTTTGATGGAGGGTGATGAGGGATGGATGGCTAGGATGAAGGTTTTGGGATGGGAAAGTGGGCCACCAAAAATCACTTTTTCTCTCTTAAAAATGGTTGGACGTGAGTTCTCTTGCTTGCTTGGGATAGAGTGTTGAGAAAGAGAGAGAGAAGGGGTTGTAAGGAGAGAGAAGGGGTTGTAAGGAGAGAGAGTGATGGGTGATGGAGTGATAGATGGGAGAGAGGGATGGGTGTGTAAGGACTTTGTTGACTTTAGGGGTAGATGATGTAAGAAGGGTATGGGGTGTGTAAAAAACTTTTGACTTATGGGTTGCTTGGGGATGTGAGTGAGGTGATGGTGTACTTAACCCTTAATGGGATTAATTGATTGATGGATGTGACATGTTGTACAGATTCTCTTGGGATTGCAACGCACAGTGTTTTCTTCGAAATAAACGTCGGCCCACATCTTCCGGCCAGGGTATCGCATCGATGCGTGAGTCACGGTGTTAGAACCACGGCGACGGTGCAGTCGCAATGATATAAGTCTCGGATTAAGCCGACTCAAATTTACGGGATTCGACTTACGGTCGCGCGCAAACGTCGATTATACGTCGCAAGTTGCCGAAATTCGACGGAAAATATCGCAGGAGTCGATGGAACAGTATGGACTAGGATACGGGTCTTACACAAGGCCAACATAATAAAGAGAAGAGTGACAATGGTCAACTCAATAAAAGTGGTAATGGCCAAAATAATAAGAAAAGAGTGACAATGGTCAACTCAATAATAAGGAGAGTGGCAATGGTCAACTCAATTTAGAAACGAGTGGCAAGGCCAACTCAAATAAAAAGACGAGGCAGGGGCAAGGCTTGTCTCCATGGCCTCACATAAATTCAGAGAAATTACTTATATTTGACATCATGTCATAATCCTAAAAGGGTCATTAGTTGTGATGATATTAACTAAATCAATTGGTAGGATAATTCTCAGAAAAATATAAACATGGAAGGCAGGATGAATCACATCATTAAAGGTATGAAAAGGCATGATAACTCTGATCATCAAAAGTATGAAAATGCAAGATAATTCATATCACAAAAGGCATGGAAAGGCAAGATAAACATAGTAACTTAAATTAGTGTAAGCTTAAAGAATAAAACCCTCACCTTTAAATTGAATCGTCCTCAATTAAGGCTAGATGTCCATGTATGCCCCTGTATATCAGACTATATCCTAAATCACATGGTTTGAACAAATAGGATTTATCTAGGGTCTGTTTATGTTGATGTTAGAATTAGATTTAATAGTTGTAACACTTCTAATTAAAACCTTACCTTTATCCGAACTCGACTCTGACTCAGTGAGTCACACTACAATGCCTTCTATCTTTCTTTCTCTTCCTTCTTTTGGATTGCTAAGATCTGAACATCAAGGAGATGGGCCGGATGTAAGACCCGTGTCTTAGCTCGTACCGTTCCGTAGGCTTCCGTGGTCTTTTCAGTCGAATTTCGACGACCCGCAATCTTTTATTGGCAGTTGCGTGCGACCCCGAATCGTATTTTGTATTCCAGAGTCGGCTCGACCCGAGACTTATACCCTGGCGACCGCGCCGTCGCCGCGGTTCCGATATCGCGTCTCTCGCACTGAGGTGATACCCAAGCCAGGAGATGTAGGCCCGCGTTCAGTTCGAGGAAAACGCCGCGCGCTGTAAATCCGTAGAGAACCCATCACATCAATCACTTCACTTGTCAAGTACACCCATCAAGTCAAGTACCCTACCTATCCCCAAAGTCAACCTTCCCATCACCTCACCATCCCTCTCTCCCATCACTCCCTTACATCACTCCTTTCTCTCTCACTTCACTCCATTCCAAGCAACACCCATGTGTATCCAACGTCCATGGCTTCCATGGGGGAGAAGTTAGTGTGGCCCATCTTCCTACCACCCAATCCCACCATCCAAAGTCCATCTCAACCATCGAAGTTCGTCCATTGGAGCTCTATGATTCGTTGGTGGAAGAAGGAGGAGAAGATCATAGGTAGGTAATCTTATGCTTTAATTTGTGATTTAAGGGCCCACTTATGGTGGGACTCATCTTGATATATGCATCGTATAAGAGGGCCCACAGTGGCGGGTCCCTCCCCTTCTCATCGATCTCTTTCTCTCTCTCTCTCTCCTTCACTTTATGATGATGATCAGGCCTTGTGGCCCACCTTGATGGACCCCACCATAAGGTATGTATTTTATTCGGACCATCCACCAGGTGGGCCCACATATTTGGCGAAATCCCACTACAGCGTGAGTGTGATGCGGCATGGAGGACGCTGCTGCCAGCGTCCACATAACGCTGCTGCAAGCAGCGTCTGGTTTATTTTAAGTAGAGAGGAGAGTGGGCCCACAACGGCCCCATACATGATGCATGTGTTTAATCCACACCGTCCACCCTATTTCCCTGCTCAATTCAGGCGTTGAGCCGAAAAACGGAGCCAACTCAAATCTTCGGCAGGCCATGTTGTTGAGAATAGTGATATTTATGGCTAATATCTGTTATAGCCCACTGCGATGTTTCTATACATCAAATATGTTGAATATCGGGCTTATTAGACCCATCACGAGCAGGTGAACCCAGTGGACGGACTGGATTGTCTTGATGTGGGTCCCATATATGAATAAAAATAAAAAAAAAAAAAACAAAAAAAAAATAATGTCACTGCAGACCTGTTGCTGTCAGCGTCCAGAGGACGCTGCAGCAAGCAGCGTCCGCAGCCTGGTTGGTCGCTGGAAGTGTGGACCCCATCTCTGGCCCCCAGCGTTATGCATGTGGAGCATCCACACCATGCATTTTATTGGGCCCCTTCTAGTGTGGGCCACCCCAAAAGAAATCAGCTGTATGTGGAACTTAGGTGGCCCACGTCACTGGAAACAGTGGGATTGACGTTTACCATTGAAACTCTTTTTTGGTCAGATAGGTTTTGGATCCATATGAAATTTATTGTTCATCTTAATCCAGGTCTCTGTGACCTTATGAATGGATTGGACGGTGAATAAACATTATGGTGGGCCCTACGTGGGACCCACCCTTTTTCATGTGTTTTCTTTTTTCTTTTTTTTCTTTTTTCCTTTCCAGCCGTCTATCCGTTCCTGACGTTGGAGACTTTATATGCATATAATATCATATATTTGGGGGGCCACGTGTGTGGACCCCACCATGATGCACATGTTATATCTATACCGTCCGTCCGTTTTGGAAGCCGTGGGACCCACTCCACACATGCTGCACATGTGGAGGTGGGGCCCACATCGATGTATGCATTCTGTATCCACGCTGTCCGTTGGAAGGACAGTGGATCCCAGCAGCAAGATGTCGTACTACGACAGCAAGTTTCGTGGACGTGGTCCACATGATGTTTGTATTTCATCCACGCCCTCCATCTACGACGCCCACCATCATGCACGTGTGGCATCCACGCCATCCAGATAGGGTGTGGACCCCACTTTTTATGTGTGTGCTTACATCCATGCCATCCACGTGGGGCCACCTTATTGCTGTGGTCCTTCCACACCGTCCGTCCATGGCCCCGCAATATTGTATGTATATATTGTATTCCCACATTGCCCATCCTCTTGCGGGACGTGGGACCCGCCCATACATACTACACGTGTGAGGGGTAGGGCCCACCTTATGGTATGTGTTGAATGTGCACATCGTCCAGTTAGGACTGTGAGAACCGCCGTGATGGATGTGTTTCATTTGCACCATCTATGGACCCCACCTGATGTGTGCTGTGTCCAGCACATGCACGTGGACCCCCACCAGCAGCATGTGATGTATAGACACCGTTCATCAGCTAGACGAGCAAAGAGTGACCGTCCATCAGGTGACCATTCGCTAGTGGTCCCGTGTCAGCCGATCAGAGGGTCTGACACAACAAGTATATATATATGCTTGTACGTGTGGTATGTGTTGGATCCCAATTGTCCATCACCATAGGGCCTACGTAACGTATTTATTTCCTCCACGCCGTCTGGACAGTGCTAGACGGTGCTAGAAATGTTTGGATGGTGTTGATTTACATGAGAAGTGTTTGGATGGTGCTGATTTACCTGGATAATGTTTGGACAGGGCCGATCATCATTAGTGGGCCATGTGCCCCATGGAATGACAGTGTACATACACATGTTACACCGACAATTATTGAAAGGAATTTTGTGGTCCAAGCCCACTTGAGATCCATTGGTGCGGCCCATCCATGAGGCCTATCATGATGTATATTTGAGACCCGTGCGATAGGGCCCACTTGCCTTGTATTTAAGGCTCATGTGATGGGGTCCACCTTGGTATACGTATTCTATATTCGCACCGTCCAAGGGCCTACCATTGATGCATGTATTGTACATCTACACCGTCCATTTATGCGGCCTCCCGTGATGGATGCATTATATATCTATACCGTCCATTGATGTGGCCCACTTGATGTTTATGAGGCCCATTTGTGCGGCCCACTTGATGTATACGAGGCCCTCTGTGATATATTTTCGGTCCACTTGATAAGGCCCTTCATGATGTATTTTCGGCCCATTTGGTAAGGCCCACTGTGACGTATTTTCGGCTCGATAAGATGTATATGTGGCCCTTTTGATGCGATCCACTTGTTGTGTGAGGCCATGGGCCCACCATATGTTTGGCCCTATGTAGGCCACTCCTTGGGAGCAATGTTAGTTAGATGTCCACATTGATGGGTAATGATGGTTAGATGTCCTCATGTGACCTTCCCTTAAGCCTTGTTAAGTTCATTCTTACCGATTCCGATTGTTATGACCGATTATCGTGACCGATTTGCCGATTCTGATTATCGAGTCTCGATTGTCGTGACCGATCTGCCGACTCTGATTTTCGATCGATCCTAATTGTCGTGACCGATATGCCGACTCTGATTATCGATCGATCCCGATTATCGTGACCGATTTATCGATTCTGATTATCGATCGATCTCGATTGTCATGACCGATTTGCCGACTTTGATTTTCGATCGATCCCGATTGTCGTGACCAATCTGCCGACTCTGATTTTCGATCGATCCCGATTGTCGTGACCGATTTGCCGACTCTAATTATCGATCGATCCCGATTGTCGTGACCGATTTGCCGATTCTGATTATCGATTGATCCCAATTGCCGTAGCCGATTCCGATTGGCGTGACCGATTTGCCGGCTCTGATTATCAACCGATCTCGATTGTCGTGGCCGATTTGCCAACTCTGATTATCGATCGATCCCGACTGTCGTGACTGATTTACCGATTCTGATTATTGATCGATCCCGATTGTCGTGACCAATTTGCCGATTTTGATTTCGATCGATCCTGCTTGTCGTAGCCGATTGCTGATTCCGATTGACGTGACCGATTTGCCGACTCTGATTATCGTGACCGATTTGCCGATTCTGATCGATCCTAATTGTCGTGACCGATTTGCTGATTCCGATTGACGTGACCGATTTGCCGATTCCGATTGTCGAGGCCGAGTATCGACTCCGAATTGTCGAGGCCGATTGTATAGGTCGATTCTGATTGCCGAGGCCGATTTCGATGGCCGAGGCCGATTGTCGAGACCTATATGAGGCCCATCGTGATGTGTATTAGGCCCTTGTGTGAGGCCACGGGTCCACTATATGTTAGGCTCTATGTGAGCCATTCCTTAGGGGCAATGTTGGTTAAATGTTCTTATTGTAGAGGTTGATTGTCGATGCCGGTTATTGATATCGATTATGAGTATTTGACAGCATAGCATTATGATACATGCTCATACGCATCATCTACATATTTGTTATGAGATGTGGTTGACCATTGCATATGTCATTGGGCAGGTTGTTATGAGACTCCCTGATAGGCAGAGATTGTCTCACCTGAGCACATGGTATGCGTAGGAGTGATGCATGATTGGATTGTATGACTCATGCATTTTGCATTGTGATCACTATACGCCCTAGCGACATCAGGGTCGTAGCCTCTACAAGTATTTTGTGGATGGCCAGATGGAACACCGGAAATCTGTTCTACATGGGGTGCTATAGATATCCCTGGGTGAAAGTCCCTAAACCCTCTTGGTTCCAGAGGTTGCTCCAACGTCTAGACCGAGTGGATGCATGAGCGCATGAGGGCCGTATACCGTTAGGCCGCGTCTCCCACTGTGTCGTGGTCGGTTGGAAGGGGGTACGGCCTTACCTGCCCGAGAGGAGGGGGCAATGCTAGGCTGAGTCTGACCAGCTCGAGGAATGGGTCCGCTATCGACGAGCCGGGCCCGATATTGGCAGGCGGATAGTGAGGTCTCTTCCACTCACCTTGTTGCGCGCGATGGGGCGGCAATTTGGTTTAGAGTGTAATAGACCCCGGTGATTTCCCAGAGAGGAACTGTACTGATATGTGGACTTATTGAGCAGACGTTGCATACTCATTCATTCATTCATTCACTATCCACTCAGGCTGGTGGTGTGCAACTATTTGTTACGTGTACATTCGCATGACTAGGATTTCGGTTGGGCGCGCGACTAACCTGAGATCAGGAGTTTACCACATTGAGTCTGACTATCCAAATTTAGGTATGGGACTGGTTTGGATAGAAGTCCCTTGTGATGGACCCCGTGACCTGCGATACTACGTACTATCATCCCGACTTCACACTCCAGCATGGTCATTCCATTCGCACCACATATCGCATTACATCCACCGCATATGGCATTTCGGGTTACTATGTTTATGCATTATATGACCCAAATACAATTGACGGTATTCATGGACTCATCAGGATTTGTATATTGCATTGTATCAGCGGCATCTGATATTTGGCTTATTGTCTCCGCATTGCATAGTTGATTTACATTGCTTCATCCGTATATGATATTGTTTTTATTATATTTCTGCGTCGCATAGCCTGGATAAGACTGATGGTATCTATGGGCCTATTAGCATGTCTTCGTATTACTCTGATTTCGTATGATTTATGGTCTTGCTAGTGTTTCTGATATTGTATGATTATGGGTTTTTCAGTATTTCCGCTTACTCTGATTACTCTGATATTGCTTACTTGGCACTTACGTTATGCACACACTCTCACCACCCACTAAGCTTTCTATAAGCTTATGCACGATAGATGCGTGCAGGTGATGTTAGGTGGCAGCAGCCTTAAGCCTGGAGCGTGCAGCGGTCGTCTGAAGCCTTGATTTATTTTATATATGTATTTCCCTTTCAGTATTGTACTCAAACGATTATATTAGTGGATATGTGATGATGCTGCTGCTTTTTTGTGATTTGGGTAATCTTGTGGTTATGCTCATTACGAGATAAATGTATGTTGGAAAATCCTCCTTGTAGGATCCCAGGATCGGAATCTGGCGTATATACGCTGGGAGCCGAGAATGGGATACTACGGAGGCTGTCAGCACCCGATTTGGTGGTCGAGAATTTTGTGAGCCCGGTTTCCGAGTTTGGGGCGTGACACCGGACTTGGGTAGGATAACTAAATCGACACTCCAGCTTTCCAGACTCAGATTAACTCAGCCGAGTTGACACGGCGCGTCAGAGCTCCTCTTCTTCTTTCTTTTCTTCTTTTCTTTCATTCTTTCTCTTTTCTTTCTTTCTCTTTTCTTTCCTTCTCTTTCTTTCTTTCTTTCTTTTCTTTCCTTCTATTTTCTTTCTTTCCTTTCTTTCTTTCTTTCTTCTTCTCTTTTCCTTCTTTTCTTCCTCCCCTGCTGGATGGCAGCAGGCCTACTGTTGCTCGGCTACATGTCTTCTCTCTCTCTCTCTCTCTTTCTCTTTCTCACGTTTTCTCCTTTCTTTCTCCTTCCTCCGCTGGACAGGACGCCCCCTTTTATAGGGTGGGTGCTCTGTTTCCAGCAGAGTCTCGTTCGGAGACGAATTTCCGCTCCTGCGCAGCGAAACCACGGAAAACCTGCGTTTGATCCGCGGTTGGCATGGATGGCCTACCAATCCGACCAATCTGACTTCATGGGGACGGTCGAAACTCCATTTCCCAACGTCTAGACGGTCTTAATCATCATATTGATTCCAGATCCGATCTTGTTTCTAGCTGGTTCGTCCGGGATGCTCAGACTCAGCTCTTGTGCGTAAGGCTGCAGTGGTGTCTGTGGGGCCCACATTCTCCAGTGTGTTGATAAATCCACACCCTCCATTAGATTTCCCTTGAAATACTTGCCGAATAGGGTGCTGTAGGGATCGAATCCGTGGTGACCCGCAAGATCTCCCTATGGTGTAATCTATCTTACGCTTGAATTGGTGAAGCCGTTCTCGTTGCTTCTTTGCAAGTTCTCCCTCTAGGCTTTGATCAGACGGTCCTTTGGAGGTAAATGGACGGTCCGAATTGAGCGTTTGGGTCGGAGTGGTGGCCCATCAACATCGTCCGCATCCTCGGTTTAAACATCTTCGCCACGGGAATCCGCTAGGGAGAGGATTCTTCCTCTCAGCATGGAAAGCACGGGTCTACCCTGCTTTGACCGTGCTCACGGTCGCTGTGCAATTGCGGTTGCATGTGATCCATGTATGTTCACCTTGTATGTGGGGTCCACGGTGGTGTTCCGAAGAAATCCACACCGTCCAATTATTTTTCTCATCCATTTTAAGGGCTAAGCCCAAATTTGAGGCGTATCCAAAGGTCGGGTGGCCCATGTTTGAAGGAATATTCATGTTAACCACCGATCACGCTGATCCAACTTCTGATCTTTGTCATGTAGGGTTTATTCATGATACTTAGGCCTGGTATAAGTTTTTATGCCAAAAGGATAGTGGGAATCATGTGTTCTTGAATTAAGGGGTTCAGTTAAGTGGCATTTTTATAATTATTGCGGATGTGCAAGTTTTGTGGAATCTAACTGTTCTACACGATTGTGGTCGTGTTTCTAAGCATTTCTTATGAAAGAACTTATGTCCAAATATTTATGGATGCAAGATCAACCATCGATTTGACTTACGGGAATGTACGTATATTAATCCACATGATCAACGGTCGGATGACCTGTTTTGTGAATGGGAATCATTCCCAACGGTTAGATTTGTGTAAGGACAAGGATTTAAAGCCAAGATAATTGAATTGGTATCGTACACACATACATACTAAGTAAATTTCCTGATAACGCTCGAGAACTTTCAATACTCGAGTATTGAAAAGTTCGAGGCGTTACAGGACCCCACCCCACGTGGTGCATGTGCACAGTTGGTGCACACCTGATGTGCATTGAGTTAGGCTACTCGGTTAAACGAGTTTGACCCAAGCCAACCAAAAAAAGGAGATTTTCTCCCTCCTTTTGATTTTTCTTCTACCAAAACAGACAGACGAACCGTGTTCATTTTCAACTGATTGTGGCCCACCAAGAAGGGCCCACTTCCATGATTTGAACCATTCATCGTGTGCGTCACTCAAAAATGACCTAGACTCCATGGTTTACACAAACCCATGCTCATGTGCATGCGTACAACGACGATGTTATTCCAAAAGCAGAAACCACACTATTCTACTGTCAGCCTGAATATCCTTATGAGCAGAAACCACGCAAGTTACGTTTCTGCCCTACCTGCCAACTGAACTACTTCATCCACAGTCCCAACTGGGTGCATCTAAACTCGATCCTGAATTGTCGATCATAACCCACCTATAAACCATGCTACCTTCTGTAATTCAGATTCTGATATATCATTTCGTATTGACAACCTCTGAAATTCTTCAGTGTAATCTGTGATGGTTCGATTTTCTTGTCAAAAATTCTGATATTGATGGAATAATATATGCTGGTAATCATGGGGGAAGAATCGCGATAGAAGAAGGTGTCTCATCCGTGGCCATGATAAGATGGGCGCCTTGTTTTATCGAGCACGTGAGAGTTGTAATTGCTCCCACCATGCAAAGGCACCGAATTTTAATTTAAATGCTACCAATTTCATCTTTTTATGATCTGTCATGTCCACGTAATCAAAATATCTCTCCACTTTAACTAGTCAATCGAAGAAATCTTCTATGTGTAATAAACCATTAAAACTAGAAAGTTCGGCCTTACCATGATAGTCTCTTTCAGCATGATTTAAATGATCGCCTCCATGGATTGGTTGTTGAGCAAAGCCTTCATTAAGATCCTCATCGCTAGAACTTGAATCATCCGATGTAGCCCTACGATTTATCACTGGTAGTGCTTTACGAAAATCGGAGTTGTATTGGATAGCAACCACGGGCGGTAGAGTAACCACAGGTGGTGGAGCATCGCCTAGGGCTCAGTGCCGAAGCAGCACATCTGCAAGACGGTCGAGGGTTGCCTGCAACCCTTGTATGGTCAATTGACTCTTCCGGTGGAAAGCTTCCATTCTTTCCGAAAGATAGTGAATCCCTTTATCATCGTCCACAGGATTTTGGTTCATACCTTCGTTGTTTGCCATTGGACTGAGAGGAGTCCTTGCTTTGATACCGATTTACGCAAGGATGAACATAATGAGGTTGATCATCGTCTTCCTTAAGGATAACTACTCCGAATCCATAGAGCTTCTCTAGACTCCTCACAGAGACTTCTCGAATCCACGAGGAAAAAAAGCAAGAAAATAGAAATAATTTCTAATAAATTCGTAATTTGATTGATGAATCAATTAAACGAGTTGTGTATGAGGGCCTGTTGTGCTGAGAGCTGTGTATGAGGGCCTACTGTATTGCACCAGCCAAGGCCTCAAGAAGGTTGTAGTCGAATCAAATTCTAGTGTGGTTGTAAATGAGTTGAACCACAAGTCTGAAGCTGGGTGGAAATGGAAGCATTGGATAACTCAAATTTCTTCCCTTAATCGCCTTGGGCTTTACCAATTCATACACATCAGAAGGGAAGCCAATGGGCTGGCGCATGAAGGTAGCGAGTGCCAACAGAGCCATTAATATAGTGAGGTGCATCATCTCCCTCCGTGGTTCAAAGGGCTGATCTTTCTAGATAAGGTTGGGCTGGGTTCCATTAGAGAAACTGAAATTGTATAGGTCTGCATGATAGGATCCCTCAGGGCCATTTTATTCCCCGTGGTTTTCCTGAAATACTATAATTTTCCCATAAATGAATACAATGAGTGTTGCTTTAAAAAAAAAAAATAAATAAACAAGTTCACAACCCTTTAAATAGGGATACCAAGCAATGAGAGAAAAATCAGAATCAAACTATAACTAAAACTCTTAGAATTTGCAAATTACTATAAATAGTAAACTTACTATTTATAGACAGTCGTGATGTCTACTAGTGCACAAGGTTTTCGGCCAAAAATAGTAAGTGTCCTATTTGGGCGCAACTACTAGAGCCCAACAGATGAAGACTTATAATCAAACTAAAACTTACTATTTGTAGTAAAAATGAAATTAAAATAGGGACATGGGTGTCAGTCTGGCCGTATTTCACAAATTCGGCTTGTGCAACCAGGCATAACGGGGTTGGGTGGCTAAAGTAGTTCGTTATACCCCAAAATCATATATTTTACGTCCGATAACTCATTCCGGATTGCGAGATATGCCCGATTTAAGGTCCGACGGTCTGGATCATTTCTGTCGTCGACCGGGCCTTTTATGATCCATCATGGCCATGAAACTCTCAATTAACGGTCCACACTTAATGATCAAGGCCCAATTTTGGGAGAAATGTGTAGTCAGGATAGAAAAACGGTTGGATAAAATTTTGTGATTAATCAATGGTGGAAAAAGTCTAAATCTAAAATTTTACCTTTTGCACCAAAATGAAGGAATTAGAGTCAAGGCGGTCATCATTCAACGGTGTAGATCATAAATCGGGGTATAAATTTTGTATGATATGGTAGTCATATGAGGTCAAAGTGTGATCCAAATTTGAATTGCAATTGACTACAAGAAGTGGTTAAATCGGAAGATACAGATTTATAAGGAGTTGGTAAGATTCGAAAGGATAACTTCGCGCCTAAGGAAAAGCCTACCAAAGCGGGGTCTTCATATTTCACACTTGGTCCATATTATAGGCAATCTAAGTCGTTCATATAAAGGGAAATATCCTCCAATAACAACCCACAAGGTTTCTTCACTCGATGGACACTAAAATCAATGGTTAAGGGGCCGATTTGTCAATTGGGTCACTTTTACATTTACAGTGATCTAAGGGCTGAAATTTGACATGTATGGTTAATTTATGATATACATTAAACGAATAGTGAGAACCACATGATCTAGAATTCAAGGGTCTAAGTTAAAGGCATTTTCGTAATTATTGTTGATATGACAGTTTTAGAAAATCTAATGATTTTACATGGTTTTAATCACGTTTCTAAGTAATTCTTATAAAAGAACTTATATCTAGATCATTATGGATAAAGAATTATTCACCAAATTAATTAAAGAAATGTACATACATCAACCAACATAATGGATGATCAGATGACATGTTAAGAATAGAAAAACTTGATGATTAGTACTCTGATCATATATGTAAATGGGTGTATGGTCGTTTTTGTAACCAGATGATCACAAGTGGGTTTTTGGAGTGATCAAGAGGCAGAACATGTATACCGTTAGATTCAAGTGACTTATTCACATGTATAGTTTCTCATATTGTAGTTTTGATGATGGGGTAAGCATATTCATAAGTGGTGAACGAAATGAACGGATCAGAATCTCAATCCGATATGTGTACGGGCGCGGATGTAGAGATCAAGTAGTTTGTTTACTATCATGTGGTCCAAACTCGGAGTGGACAGTTAGATATCTTTATCGGTAAATAGTTGACTGAACGGTTGGTTATGATGGACAAATGAGAATACTTGGGTATATGATGTTCCCATCTTAAAATCAACGGTTAGATTGCTTGATTTTTTAATGGAGATTGTTCCCAGCGGTCATATTCGTGTTGGAGAATAGATGTAAGGTTATAATAACTAGATTGATATTGTATACATGTACATAATAAGTTAAATTTTATGGTAACACTCGAGAACTTTTAATACTCGGGTATTGAAAAAATCGGGGTGTTACATTACATTTCTTTATAAGCTATATAATCAGAGATTTAAATATTATTATTCATTAATAAAAAAATTGATTTTCCTTTTCTTTCTTGTGCATTTAAGAATAGCCTCGTGGATTCAATATTTTGCACACCTAAAGTAAACGGTGGTCTTCCTCATCACGCCCTTCCCTACGTCAAAAATAAATAAATTACGACAGATGAATAAAAAATTGTTGTTATAACAATATTAAATGGAAATCCATGGTTAAAAAAGAAGAAGAAGATGGTGCTGATGAAGATGAAGAAGAAGAATGCTTCTTTATTATTTGACAACTAAACGTCGTTTTCTCCTCTAAATAAAAAACGTCTTAAGACAAACACATAAATTTAAAGTCTTTAATAAAAAAATTTCTCAAGACAAACACATGAATATGAAATCTTTAATAAAAAAATTCTAAAGACGAACACATGAATTTAAAGTCTTTAATAAATTGAAATAAATCTTAAGACAAACACATGAATTTAAAGTCTTTAATAAAATAAAATAAATCTTAAGACAAACACATGAATTTAAAGTCTTTAATAATAATAATAATATCTTAAGATAAACATGAGAATTTGAAGGCATTGCAGATAAAGAATTCATTGAAACGAAGAAATGACAACTTTGCGAAGTGTACAAGTTAGACAAGTGAAATAACCCAGCCATTCATCAAAAGGCCACGACTTTGAACCCAAAAGGTGTAATGGCCCTTGAATCCAAGAAAATTAAAAGGAAATTCATAATACTTTATTAATATCAGATCGTCTATGATCAACTCTCGATTACACCACTAGTGAAGAAAAAATAAACCCTAATTCGTAGCAACCAAAAATATCAAAATTCCAATCTTAATACAAGTTACAAAGTAAAACTTACTTAAAGCTTAATTTTTTCAAAAAAATAAAAAATAAAAAAATCCAAGTGAACTCTACTCCTTCTGTCAGCTTCCCTAGCTCATGCTAGAGCTTGAGCCCAAAAGTGAGGAAGACTTAAAATAAAAGTGGGCCACACCACAGGAAATGGTTGGGATGAAAAAGCCCACCATTGAAACCTTCTTGGGGCCCACCGTGATATTTCTATGCCATCTAACCCATCCATAAGATGATGAAGGAAAAACAAACAACAGCCTGATCCAAAGTTTATGTGGGCCCAATGAAGCTTTCAAAGGTAGGAGTTCAATCGAATCAATCCCACTGTTTCTTGTTGTGTGGCCCCCTTGAGTTTTGAATTTGCTTGCTTCTTGAGCATACGTCCTAGCATGAGCTGGCTCAACGGATACGTTGAGTGGATTCATCGCAGACATCACAGCCAGCTCCACTGAGGTTTTGGCTACCCTGGCTCCATACAGAGGTCTACAAAATTGGCATCCCTCCGCACATAGCTAGTTTTCCCGGCTGATTAGGTAGGCGTTGGCCTTACCAAACAAAGGTGCAGACCTGACTGTGGGGCTCAGCTTGATGTCTGTACTGTATGTCAGCACTGTCCATTCAAAATTTTCAGCTCATTTCAGGGCATGACTGTAAAAATGAAGTTGATCCAAATCTCAGGTGGACCATACCACAGGAAACCGTGGTGATTGAACTTCCACCATTGAAACTTCCTAGGGCCCACCTTATACTTAGCATGCATGGTCTTGATTTATTTACGGGCTCTGATATAATTCACTAATATTTTGTTCCTAACATGTGGCATCCCCTTATAGCTATCCAGACCATTCAAACTATGGGTCACAAGAATGGAGCATATCTCTAAAATCACACTGATCAAGAAATCCTAATCATGAATTGATGGCTATGAAACGGACACAAAAAAGATTTAATTTCAAGGGAAAAATTTTAATGGTCATTATTATTTATAAGTGCACTATTTTGGTTTATGGACTGTCCACATTCACGTCAGCGATTTGGCCGGCCTGGTCGTTGTAAAACCACGCTGTTGACGGGTTTACCAACATTTTCAAAAGAGTAGTTATATGATACTCAGTCGGTGTGTGACCCTTGATACACATGCACTCCCATATTATAAAAATGGCACTTGTTAACCCAAGTTAAACCGACTAAAATTTGAAACCCCGTCTATAATACACAGTCATACTCGTTAAACAATCCTAGCCTTTGATTCGGGTATGCTAGCTACCAGAAATAGGACTATTGAATAATTTTTCTTTTAGAATCTGCACTAAATGTCCACCAATTCCATAGCCATAATCATATCATGTAACAGCTCTAATTTAGGTAGTCAATTATATAGACTTGTACATACAAACCTACTTCACGAGGAATGGAAGCCTAAACATATGTGAATTGGAATAACCCCACTTATGTTTATAGTAAAGATGTTGAATTTGGAGTCCGATTTGAGTTGAAATTTAGACAAGCACCTGAGCTGAGGACCACCATTCAAGCGTTTCCCATTTGAATAGTTGAATTAGTTTCTTTTATTTGTTTTCCAAGGTTAATCTATTATATATGCTAGTTTACTTGAATATTCTAATTTTGATTAGATCTTACATGCTAGAGAATATAATTTGAATATTATTGTATATATGTTGTCGAATCTAATATATTTTATATTGTGGAATTGGGTCCTTACTCTTACTCGGGTGGTAGACTCTCAGGAGTTTCAACACATGATCACAATATAAACGATCTCACTCATGTAATGCTATTGATGTTGCAATTGAATGGAAGTATTGGGTTGTATGTGTTGTCTTGTTATGCTACTTGAAGGTTATTGAAGGTTCCTTAAAGTAGTGGCAGTTTGTGAACATATTAAATATTATTTGGTCATAGCATCACCATATTGTGGATTATTTGTGACCATGTGGCTTGTAAATTGTATTATTTTGTTATGTCCTTAAAGGGACTTGGTAGCAATGTGGCTTGTTGGGAGAACCTTTTTACTGGGACTATATCTGGATTTGTGATCGTAATGTGTACATGTTGGGTTATGAGTGGCCCCTAGTTGTATAGGTTTATATAAATAGAACACCCTGAATTCATTATATTACAGACGCTACATGTAACCATTAAAATTTATTATAATCCTACTTACTAGAGTCTCATGAGCAGAAAATTGTGACATGGGACACTATGTCCGAGTTGTTGGCTTATGATAGGTTGTCTCTCTAGAAGAATTCTCCGATTTCTCCTTTCTATACTTAACAATAATCTTCTACCACCAGTCTATATCTCTGGACTAAAGTAGGTCTAGGATTCTGACAGTCTTTCATGTGCCCTGACATGTCACAATTCCAGCGCTTCAACTTGCCTTTGCCCCTACTTTGAATTTGGATTTCGATCGCAAAAATCTATTATCACACTTAGAATTTCTCTCTCTCATAACCAGTATATCTGTAGAAGCACCCACATCACCGCTTTTCTTTCTTATCACCTTCGACTGAAGTGCTGATCTAAGATCTCAACACTAATGGTTGTCCTACCAGTGCATAAAAAGTCTTTAAATGACTCATACAATTCTAGATGAGAATTCAACATAATACATGCTTGATCTTCATCCTTCATCGTATCATCCACATTCAGCAATTTACAAACGAGCTCATTGAAGTTACTTATGTGGGCCTCAACATCAGCCCCCTCAATCATCTTCAAATTAGACAAACGGTTTTCAAGAGATTTCTTCGCATAGATGGTTCTCTAACTTCACCCATGTAATTGTTGTAGTCTTCTCTCTCATATCATTATAGAGGACCTCATCCATCAAACACAATTGCATTAAGATATTGGACTTTTGATCTAACATGAAGTTCACTGTAGAGAAGTATTCTAGGAAAATATAAAAGGTGAAAATGAAGGTCGTCCTAATTCAACAAGGATTGGAAGATCCAGCCTTAAGAATTTTGTGCTTGCAGTCAAATATGTTTACGGGCAATATCCCACCACAACCATTTAACCTAGCTTTACATCAGTTCCTTGATGTGGCACAGAATTTTTTATCTAGTTCAATTCCCCAAAGTTTTAAAAATCTCATGGCCATGAAGAATGAGCAGAAGATAAACCTGTTTCTTACCTATGGAGAGAGGAAAACAACACATTATGGGAAAAAAATTGGACTGACAGAAACATCATATTACATGGAAAACTTGCTTGTGTCAATGAAGGGGCTAATGCTTGAATATAGTAGAACAGTTTCACTGGTTACATGCATGGACCTTTCAAGCAATAACTTATCTGGAGTGATTCCTGAAGGACTCACATGACTTGTGGGATTGCATGTCTTAAACTTATTTGGAAACTATTTGACTAGAAAGATCCCATTCAAAATTGGTAAAATGACAATGCTGGAGTCTCTCGATTTCTTTAAAAATTAGCTTTCAGGTACAATTCCTCATAGCATGTCAAATTTAACTTTTCTAAGTCACCTGAACTTGTCACACAACAACTTTTCAGGGAAAATTCCATCAAGAAATTAGCTCCAAATGCTTAAAGATCCATCTATATATATCGGCAACAATGGACTCTGTGGACCTCCTCTTGCAAATAAGTGTGTTAGTGATAAAACATCTCAAGGTCCGATGCCTGTTAGTGGTGATGTAGAAAAAGGTGAAGAAGAATATGAAATGCGTTGGCTATTGAGATGTGGAGCCACATCTAGGGGCCACACGACCGGTCGTGGGCCCTGCTCGACCAGTCGTAGACTGGCACGACTCAAAGTCCAGCGAGCATAAGTTTTTTTTATTCCGAGGTGGTCGACCGGTCGTGGTTACGCAGATTCATTTCTGAATCTAATGCGGACTGCGGATTTTTGAGTCACCTTTCATAAGGGTGCAAAAGGGAAGTTGTTAAAACTATAAATTAGGGTCCCTGGGGCTTTTCTAGGGCTAAGGTGAATATTGAAAAATATTTCTAAGGTGTGGGCAAGGGATTTTCTATGTTCTTCCAAGGGAGAGATTAGTATATTGCCTTGTAATCTTCGTTCTTCATAGTGGAAGTTTGCATCCGTGATTTTTTACCCTAATTTTGGAGTTTTTTCACATATATTTTATCTTGTGGTTTGTTTGGATTGGTTTGATCTGTTTCTAGTTTATATTTCTTCTTGTTTATCGTTTGTGGGTGAGGCCTAAGTTTGGATTTAGGCTCACTGCGTTGTTAGCGTGCTGCGCAACAACTGGTATAAGAGCTATTGGTTTAGTTCTATTGGGAGCAATGACGGAAGAAGGGAAAACTAGAATTGAGAAGTTTGATGGTTCAAACTTTGCCTTCTGGAAGATGAAGATGGAGGATTATTTGTATCAGAAGGATCTCTAGATTCCTCTAGGAGGAAAAGAGAAGAAACCAGAAAAGATGACAGATGATGAATGGTTTTTACTGGATAGGAAGGTTTTAGGAACGATCTGACTCTCTTTGTCTAAGAGCGTCGCCTTCAATATATCCAAGGTGAAAACTACAAAAGAATTAATGGAAGCCCTAGCCACCATGTATGAAAAGTCATCAGCATCTAACAAAGTTCATCTTATGAAACAACTATTCAACATGAAGATGTCAGATGATGGGAGTGTGGCTGAACATCTAAACGAGTTCAATACAGTCACGCACGAGCCAGTTGGAATCTGTCGACATTATTTTTTAGGATAAGGTAAGAGCGTTATTGATCTTGTCCAGTTTGCCAGACAATTGGGATGGTTTGGTGATTACTGTAAGCAATTCTTCAAGGTCGACAAAGCTGAAATTTGATAATGTAGCCAGTCTAATTCTTAGCGAAGAATCTAGAAGAAAGACATCAGGAGTTTCAGGGGATTCAGGGAATGCTCTAAACATTGAAGGAAGAGGAAGATCCCTGAACAAATGAGGTAATAAACATGGGTGTTCTAAGTCGAAGAAGAAGTCCAAAGGACCGAAAGACAAAGACGGGTGTTGGCATTGCGGCAAGAAGGGGCATATGAAACGTGATTGCAGGGCACTCAAGAAACAAGAAGGAAGCTCTCAAGGAGGGAAGGATTCAGTGAATCTATCTGAGGAAAGTGACACAAAGGCGTTGGTCTTGTTTCTTGATGCGAGGAATGAGTCTTGTGTTATAGACTCGGGTGCTTCGTTTCATGCCACCTCGTATAAGGAAGTTCTGCGTCATTATGTGTTAGGTGATTTTGGGAGAGTCTACCTGGGTGGTGATGAGCCGTGCAGTATTGTTAGAAAGGGAGACGTTTATATAAATCAGAAAGACGGAACGGCGTTGAAATTGAAGGATATTAGACATGTATCGAGTTTAAGAAGGAATCTGATCTCAGTGGGGCAGTTGGCCGATACCGGTTATGTGACGACATTCACCAATGATTCTTAGAAGATCACAAAAGGTGCATTGATGATATCTCAAAGTAAGAAGAAAGGTACTTTGTAAGTGACTTTAGGATCGTATAGTTCACTCGCAGTTGCATCAACTGGAGTGAATGGGCAGTTATGGCATCAGAGGTTGGGACATATGAGTGAGAAAGAGATGAAAGTGTTATTGTCAAAAGGGAAGCTACCAGGGCTGAAGTCTATTGACTTGAAATTTTGCGAGGACTGCATGTATGGCAAGCAGAAGAGGGTAAGTTTTAAGAAGACGGGACGCACTCCAAAGACGCATCTGTTGGAACTTGTATACACTGATGTGTGGGGACCGGCACAAGTATTATCTCTTGGTGGCTCACGTTATTTTGTTTATTTTATTGATGATGTTAGTAGAAAACTGTGGATCTATTTCTTAAAGCATAAATCTGATGTATTTGATGTATTTAAGAAGTGAAAAGTTATGGTAAAAAATAAAACAGGTAAAACAGTAAAATGTCTCAGATCTGATAATGGGGGTGAGTGCTGTGATAAGAGATTTAAGGAGTATTGTGTAGCAAATAGAATTAAACATCAGAAAATAATTCTAGGGACACCACAGCAGAATGGTGTGGCTGAGCGCATTAACAGGACAATCCTTGAACACGTCAAGAGCATGAGGTTACATGCAGGGTTACCCGAGACTTTTTGGGCAGATGCTGTGAATACTGCCACATATCTCATAAATAGAAGTCCCTCAGCACCATTGAATGGTGGGCTACCAGAAGAAACGTGGACTGGGAAAAAAGTGAACCTTGTACATCTCAGAGTGTTTGGTTGCACTTTATATATTCACATTGATGCAGAGCACAAAAACAAATTGGATGCGAAGCCCAGGAGGTGCACGTTTATAGGCTACGAGCAGCATGATTTTAGCTGCAGGTTTTGGGATGCAGAAAACAGGAAAAATCATTAGAAGCAAGGACGTAGTCTTTAATGAAAAAGTGAAGCATAAGGACAGTGTGTAGGAAAATAAGGCCGAGGAGAAAGAATTCGTAGAGTTGGAAGAGTTACAGGACATGGGTATTACAGCGCCACAGGATGATCATGTTCAAGAGCATTATGAGGCAGAGCTGCATACACCAGTTGTGAAGAGGTCTACTTGGGAGAGAAGACCCACGATCCGATATTCACGCTCCTTACATTATCTACTGCTGACAGATAATGGTGAACCAGAGTGTTTTGAAGAGGCATTACAGTCGGATACACGGATTAAGTGGGAGCAGGCCATGGATGATGAGATGGACTCTCTTGAGTCTAATCGTACATGGGAGCTAGTCACTCTACCTAAGGATAAGAAAGCTCTTCATAACAAGTGGGTTTACAGACTGAAGGAAGAGCACAATGGTTCGAAACGGTACAAGGCTAGATTGGTTGTGAAAGAGTTTCAACAAAAGGCAGGTATCGATTTCACTGAAATATTTTCACCGGTGGTGAAAATGTCTACGATTCACATGGTCTTGAGTATAGTGCCTACAGAGGACTTACATCTAGAGCAACTAGATGTTAAGACAGCCTTTCTTCATAGAGACCTTGAAGAAGAGATATATATGCATCAACCAACAGGATACGTGGCACCAAGAAAGGAGAATAAAGTATGCAGACTGAAGAAGAGCTTATATGGCTTGAAGCAGGCTTCGAAGTAGTGGTACAAGAAATCTGATAGTTTTATGAGATGTCATACAGACCACTGTTATTATTTGAAGAAGTTTAATATGCCATACATCATACTTTTTCTGTACGTTGATGATATCCTTGTGGCCGGTTCAAGCATGAAAGACATCTCAGATCTCAAAAGACAACTGTCTAGAGAATTTGCCATGAAAGATTTAGGAGCTGCAAAATAAATTCTAGGCATGAGGATAAAGTGTAATAGGGAAAATAAGAAATTGGTTTTGTCACAGGCAGAGTTCATAGCCAAGGTACTTGATCGATTCGATATGGGAGGTGCTAAGTTGGTTAGCACTCCATTAGCCAACCACTTCAAGCCATCTAAGGAGCGGTGCAAAGACACAGGAGGAATGAGATTACATGGCTAAAGTCCCATACGCGTCAGCTATTAGGAGTCTTATGTATGCTATGGTGAGCATGAGGCCAGACATTGCTCAAGCAGTGGGAGTTGTTAGAAGGTTCATGAACAACCCCGGAAAGGAACATTGGGAAGCTGTGAAGTGGATCTTTAGATACCTAGTAGGTACTAAGGATGTAAGGCTGTACTATGGTGGATCGAAAATCAAGCTACAAGGCTACATGGGTTCCGATTTGGTAGGAGATATCGATAGCAGAAGAAGCACTACAGGTTATGTCTTTACTCTGGGTAGTGCTGCAGTCAGTTGGGTCTCTCAGTTACAGAAGATAGTATCTATCAGTACGACGGAAGCAGAATATGTTACGGCTATAGAAGCGTGTAAGGAGATGGTGTGGATGCAAGGTTTCATAGAAAAATTGGGTAAGAAGCAAGCAGATTGCAAGCTGTACAGTGACAGTCAAAGTGCAATACACTTGGCTAAGAATTCAGCCTTTCATTCAAGGACCAAGCATATTGCCATCAGATATTACTTTATACGTTCGTTACTAGAAGATAGATCGATTGCTCTAGAGAAGATTCATATAAGTGAGAATCCTGCGGATATGTTGACTAAGGCAGTCACACTAGAGAAGATGAAGCTCTGTTCAGCTTTAATTGGTCTTCAGGCTTGAAGACGAGGAGGTGGTGCACTCCGGATGAAGAAGACAAAGTTTTATAGCGATGTGTCTCCAAGTGAGAGATTGTTGAGATGTGGAGCCACATATGGGGGCCGCACGACCGGTCGTGGGCCCTGCTCGACTGGTCGTGGCCCCTGCTTGACCAATCGTGGACTGATACGATTCAAAGTCCAGCGAGCATAAGTTTTTTGGTTCCGAGGTGCTCGACCGGTCATGACCCATGCTCGACCGGTCGTGCGGTCCGCTTGACCGGTCGTGCGGTCTGCTTGACCGGTCGTGGTTACGCAGATTCGTTTTCGAATCTGATGCGGATTGCGAATTTTTGAGTCGCCTTTCGCAAGGGTGAGAAAGGGAAGTTGCCAAAACTATAATTGGGGTCCCTAAGGCTATTTTAGGGCTAAGGTGAATATTGGAAAATAATTCTAAGGTGTGAGTAAGGGATTTTCTATGTTCTTCCAAGGGAGAGGTTAGTATATTACCTTGTAATCTTCGTTCTTCATAGTAAAAGTTTGCATCCGTGGTTTTTTATCCTAGTTTTGGAGTTTTTCCACGTATATCTTGTCTTATGGTTTGTTTGGATTGCTTTGATTTGTTTCTACTTTATATTTCTTCTTGCTTATCGTTTGTGGGTGAGGCCTGAGTTTGGATCTAGACTCACTGCGCTGTTGGCGTGCTTCGCAACATGACTTTACTCTGCAATGGGACCAGGATTTACGGTGGGGTTTTGGACCTTCTGTGGCATTTTAGTGCTCAAGAAGTCTTGGAGGATTGCCTATTACCGCTTCTTTAATGAAATAAAAGATAGACTTTTTTGTAATTGTGGCTTTACTGGATGTTAGATTGAAGAAGTTTGATGGAAACTTAAGTCATGAGTAATTAATAATTGTTGTAATCTAGGTTACTTTGCAATTTTTATTTTTATTTTTAATATGGGAGTTGTAATAAAATGCTTAGTAATGAGAATTGGGGAGGGGATTGGTCTATTACCCTCTCTACTACTGTATACAATTTTCAAGTATCAATAAAATTACAGGTGGTGTGCTCCCAGCTTTCTGTAATAATAACAATTATTATTATTATTGTTATTATTATAATAAATATTCTTACTTTATATGCATCAGATACTCTACTCATCAATCAGGCACACCTGCAAGAGAAACGTATGGTCAGTGAAATGAGTCCATGGTCCATATTCAATGTATGGATGTGACCAATACCAACAAATCCAACAGCCGGAACATATGGTACTATTCGGGAATAATTCAACAGCTTACCCAGGCCCTCAACACCCGTTTCTGTTTCACATACGGGGAGGGTAACTCTATAGCTGATGGACTGGCCAAATTGGCAAGCGGGGGTGCCCCGAACATGCTCTTTCTTGTTCCGAATGACCTTCCAAGGCCCATAAGAGGTTTCATGCTTCTTGATAGATCAAACCTTGGCCAAATCAGACTATCCAAACCCAAAACAGGGGACGGCTGACCCTGCTTTATACAGATGTCTCCCTTCGCCTCACGCTGGGGGCGGCCTCTGCCATTTTCCTGCCCATTCTTCTTGGTTGTGTCCATTTATTACAATTTTGGGTGTCTTTCCTCAGCTCCTGATGGAGGCTTTTGCCTGTTATCTCCTTCCCATCAGCGAATTTCAGCCTCTTCATCTTTTTTCTCTTCCTCTGTTTTTTTTTTTTTTTTTTTTCCACATGATAGGTGTGGCCTGTCTGTCTGTGGGACCCGCCCATCTCCAACATGTACATTTTCCATTATCAATATATAGCTGGTGAATCCCAAAAAAAAAAAAAAATTAAAAAAAAAAATTTTAAAAGAAAGAAAAAGACCCACCTATTTAATGATTTGGCAAGTTGAACCATTGTCATACGTAGAGAGTTTAGTTAAAGTCCAATGCATTGACATTCTTTGCATTCTCCAAACAATTGTCATGTTCATCATAGTATGAAATATTCTTCATCTGACCTTTGTGCATATCATTATATGGTCAGTGGATTCTGATCAGCCATCTACTGGGCCTCAACATGGTCATCCACCATAGAAATACCAAGCAATATTAAGAATAAAGCGATCTGTATGAGAGATTGTAGGTGTAAATCACAATACACATGCCAACGTGGCAGGCATCTGCAAGATCTAGGCCGGGTCTCAATTGGGTCTGTGTTAACATGCTTGTCCAAATAGGCCAACTTACCCACTCATTGACCGAGCCACACATGATCGGTACTAAATATGTATGCTTTTAGAGCTCATATTGTTCTATCATGATCTACCAGAACCAATGGTTGGAGAGTATACAACATAGACATCACGGTGAGCCCCATAGAACTTAGGGTTACAAGTAATGGTCATCATGCATCTACATGGTGTCCCATTATCTGAACCATTTGGATAAGGGCACAAAAGAAACACAGATAACAAACGGCCATGTAGTGTAGGTATCAATGGTCACACCATGCAAGTGTTATGCAAGTGTTAGTGTCTGACTTGCTGAAGATCCATCATGTCACTAGCTAGTAAGGCTGAGAGCTGTGAGCATGGTTTTAAAACTCCCACAACTAGTTTACCCGATCACAAGTTACCCTTGATTCAGGTGAATTTGGCAGATTTTATCCCTGACTCGACTCAGGGCTAAATGATTTGGTCCCACAGGTGTGACTTCTTGGATGATGCCTAAAAACCACCATAATACAAATTATTAAGAAAAAGTAGTTTTATTCCGTACAAATTCTTAACTCATTTTGGTTAACACATGTTAACATGGAACAACTTTGAACTCTATTTCAAAAATAATGTGCTCCTCTGAAATTGAAATTAAATATATCAGGTATTATCCATCAAGCATCCACATATCAAATAAATAAAATATCATTTCACAATTTTATGTTGGTTTATGATTCATCTAAAGTGGGGTACACTATATGGACAGTTTAATTTGAGTTACATATTTCTCATGTGCTCAGTTTATGATCCATCTATACTAAGGCCCCCCATTTGAATTGTTTTATTTTGAGTCACATATTTCTCATATGTGATTGTCGGTAAGGGTGGCTTGTGTGTCGGGCTTAGTCTTGACATGCATGGCTCAATCAATTTTTTTAGCCAAGGTAGGGTTCAAGTTATTTTAGCCGGACTTGGCCCAAACCAGCCCAGCTAGACCAAACTTGCTTGTGTCCAAGGTAGGGTTTCGAAAACTGGGGCGTTACAAGTTGGTATCAGAGCGAGTTTAGACAAACCAGGCCTTGGAAAATGAACTTATATAAACCTTAAAAGTCTCAAATTAGAATGTTGAAATTATAGATTTGAACCTAGTTGAATCTCACCTGGACTTAGGAAATTTTGGAAAATCTAGAGACCCAAATTGAAGTCCCCTTAGAAATTATTAGTATAGCCGTTCGAACAAATCAAATAAATAAATAAATAAAATAAAAATTGAGGATATAGAAACTCAAAATGTTAGGGTCCCTAGAACATTGTTTGGATAATTGTAAAACTTAGAAATGAATTTAAGTTCCCTTGAAAATTTTATGTTTAGTCATTTGAGCTTAAAAATTAAACCTAGGTATCATGGGAGGATAAATTCTCACTATGATGTACGTAAGGCTAGACAAGGACATTCCTTATACTTGACTTTCAAATGAAAATTTTCTGAAAATCCAGGATATGAACTTTCCTAAAATTCTATAGTTAGGAATAACATTGTTATAATAATCAGCAAATGGATCAAACTTAGGCTTTGTGGGGAATTCCTTACCCATCACATTGTACATTAGATCGGACGTGAACGTTCCCTAAACTTAAGAATCATGTTAGGAATTATAATTTGAATTCCCTAATACATCTCATTAGTTAGAAACGATAATTCACATCACTTAGGGTTAACTAAAGGTGAGGTTAGACTTTTGGATAAATTTCCAACCCTAGACTAAGCATACCGAGACTAGATTTGAAATCCTATGTGAATTTGGCAACTTTTAAACTCAGATTCCATGTAGAAAATCACGGTCCTAAAATTTTCCCATAGCACTTATATTATCAGAGTGCGCAATGAAAGCGTAATGAACCCCATAGACTTATATGTTATGAAAATAGATGATCACATAATATTCTCCGAGAGTCTAGAATAATTAGGATCACGGGTTAATGGAACCATATTTAAGTGAAGTTGCATTGTTTGATCCAAATTTCATATCCTAGCAAATTCTAATGATCTCAATGTCCTGATTAGGTAGAAGATCGAGATTTACTAGAGTTATGAAATGATATAATAAGTCCTCTGTTCTGCGCATGCAGAGGATCAATCTATCAGACTCAAACCTACTACAACCATCCGTTCATGTTAGCTCAAGCACTGAAAACTGATAATTATATTGTACTTTAGATAGCAGGGAAAGTACCATTAAAAGTAAAAGAAAAAATAAGGGACGTAATATCATTATTAGTTGTCACCTAAATGAACTTTTAAACCTAGTAAATACTATGTGGAATTCTGACGTTTTAGGCATTGAAATAAATCTCTAGTCCTAGGTAGATACTAAAAAGATTTTCAATCTCTAGGGGAACATATATACATTGGTTGAATTGTTAGAATAAAGGAATAATAGTTCTGGGAAATTTTAGATATAACTTGTCAAAACCAAGTTGTAATAGTACACTTGGACATATTCGAAATAAGGTACATGATTAGGATAACCCTAGTATTCATACCATTAATAATTGGGGCAAGCATTGCCGAATCTCAAGGGCAAGATTCATCTTTGAGGGGGGTATATTGTAATAACCCCAGTCTTAGTAGTCAGTCACGAACAATTGAGCATACAAACATACTTCATGGGAAAGGTGGTGAATGCTAAGGGACATGGTAAAATAGATTATCCTCATCCCATTTAAGTAGAAGTACTGAATTTTGGGGATGAAATTCTTTTTAAGGGGGGTAAATTGTAACACCCTGAACATATCAATACTCGGGTGTTATCGTGTCACCTAACCTAGTATGGACACTAACCTAGCTTACTTGAACGTTCACCCTCATTCTAACCTAAATCCGACTATAAGGTTGACAGGAATCCACTATTAGAACTAGAATTTTAAGAGTATGGCCCACCTAAGCCTTAGATCTACCTCATTTTTTGCCAGATGTCCCAATAAGGCAAGCAAAACTCGATAGACGGCATGGATTCGATCAAAATAATCACAGTGGACCCCAGCCTATGTGGTGCGTGTGGACAGATGGTGCACACCCAATGTGCATTGAGTTAGGCTACTCGGTCAAATGAGTTTGACTGAGCCAACCAAGAAAAGGAGATTTTCTCCCTCCTTTTGATTTTTCTTCTACCAAAACAGACAGATGGACAGTGTTCATTTTCAACCGAATGTGACCCACTAAGAAGGGCCCACTTTCATGATCTGAACCGTTCATCGTGTGCATCACTCAAAAATGACCTAGACTCCATGGTTTACACAAACCCGTGCTCATGTGCATGCGTACAATGACTGGCGCAAGCGGGGTGCATGTGGTGCTATTCTGAAAGCAGAAACCACACTGTTCTGCTACCAGCCTGGCGATCCTTGTGAGCAAAAACCATGCAAGTTGCGTTTCTGCCCTACCTGCCAACTGAACTGCTTCATCCACGGTCCCGACTGGGTGCATCTGAACTCAATCCTGAATTATCGATCATAACTCACCTATAAACCATACTACCTTCTGTGATTTAGATTCTGACAGATCATTTCGTATTGACAACTGCTGAAATTCTTCAGTGTAATCTGTGACGGTTCGATTTCCTTGTCGGCAATTCTGGTATTGATAGAATAATATATGCCCGTAATCATGGGGGAAGAATCGCGATTAAAGAAGGCGTCTCATCCGTGGCTATAATGAGATGGACGCCTTGTTTTGTCGGGCACGTGAGAGTTGTAATTGCTCCCACCATGCAGAAGCACTGAATTTTAATTTAAATGCTATCAATTTCACCTTTTTATGATCTGTTATTTCCACGTAATCAAAATATCTCTCTACTTTGGCTAGTCAGTCAAAGAAATCTTATATGCGTAATAAACCATTAAAATTAGAAAGTTCGACCTTAACTCAATAGTATCTTTCAGCACGATCTAGATGATCGCCTCCATAGATTAGTTGTCGAGCAAAGCCTTCATTAAGATCTTCATTGCTAGAACTTGAATCATCTAATGTAGCCCTACGATTTATCACTGGTAGTGCTCTACGGAAATTGGAGTTGTGTCGTACAGCAACCACGGGCGATAGAGTAACTATAGGCGGTGGAGCATCGCCTAGGGCTCGGTGCCGAAGCAGCGCATCTGCAAGACTGTCGAGGGTTGTCTGCAACCCTTGCATGGTCAATTGACTCTCCTGGTGGAAAGCTTCCATTCTTTCCGAAAGATAGTGAATCCCTGTATCAACGTCCATTGAATTTTGGTTCATACCTTCGTTGTTTGCCATCGACCCGAGGGGAGTCTTTGCTTTGATACCAATTTACACAGGGATGAACATAATGAGGTCGATCACCGTCTTCCTCAAGGATAACTACTCCGAATCCATGGAGCTTCTCTGGACTCCTCACAAAAACTTCTCGAATCCACGAGGAAAGAAAGCAAGAAAATAGAAATAAATTCTAATAAATTCGTAATTTGATTAATGAATCAATTAAATGAGTTGTGTATGAGGGCCTACTGTGCTGAGAGCCATGTATGAGGGCCTGTTGTATTACACCAGCCAAGGCCTCGAGAAGGTTGTGGTCGAATCAGATTCTAGTGTGGTTGTAAATGCGTTGAACCACAAGTCCGAAGCTGGCTGGAAATGGAGGCATTGGATAACTCAGATTTCTTCCCTTAATCGCCTTGGGCTTTACCAATTCGTACACATCAGAAGGGAAGCCAATGGGTTGGCGCATGAAGGTAGCGAGTGCCAACAGAGCCATTGGTATAGTGAGGCGCGTCATCTCCCTCCGTTGATTAGAGGGCTGATCTTTCTAGATAAGGTTGGGCTAGGTTCCATTAGAGAAACCGAAATTGTATAGGTCTGCATGATAGGATCCATCGGGGCCATTTTATTCCCCGTGGTTTTCCCAAAATACTGTAATTTTCCCACAAATGAATACAATGAGTGTTCCTTAAAATTAAAAAAAAAAAAAACGAGTTCACAAGCCTTTAAATAGGGATACTAAGCAATGGGAGAGAAATCAGAATCAAACTATAACGAAAACTCTTAGAATTCACAAATTACTATAAATAGTGAACTTAATATTTATAGACGGTTGTGATGTCTACTAGTGCGCAAGGTTTTCGGTCAAAAATAGTAAGTGTCCTATTTGGCTTCACCAAACTATTCTGCTAATTATTCTAAGCACTTCTCGCGTTGGGCGCAACTACTAAAGCCCAACAGATGAAGAGTTATAATCAAACTAAAACTTACTACTTGTAGTAAAAATGAAATTAAAATAGGGAAACGGATGTCGATCTGGCGGTATTTCGCAGATCCGGCTTGTGTAATTAACCACGCATAATAGTGTTGGGTGGCTAAAGTAGTTCGTTATACCCCAAAATCATATATTTTACGTCCGATAACTCATTCCAGATTGCGAGATACGCCCGATTTAAGGTTCGACGATCTGGACCACTTCTGTCATCGATCGGCCTTTTTATGATCCATCTTGGCCATGAAACTCTCAATTAACGGTCCACACTTAATGATCTGGGCCCAATTTTGGGAGAAATGTGTAGTCAGGATAGGAACAGGATTGGACAAAATTTGATGGTTAATAATGGTAAAAGAAGCCTAAATCTAAAATTTCACCTTTTGCACCAAAAGAAAGGAATTGGAGTCAAGGTGGTCATCATTTAACGATGTAGGATCATAAATCGGGGTATAAATTTTGTATGATATGGTAGTCATACAAGGACAAAGTGTGGTTTAAATTCGAGTTACTATTGACGATAGGAAGTGGTTAAATCAGAAGATCCAGATTTATAAAGAGTTGGTAAACCTCGAAAGGATAACTTCACACCTAAGGGAAAGCCTATCAAAGTGGGGTCTTCATATTTCACACTTGGTCCATATTATAAGCAATCCAAGTCGTTCATATGAAGGGAAATATCCTACAATGACTACCCAGGAGGTTTCTTCACCTAATGGACACCAAAATCAATAGTTAAAGGGTTGATTTATCAATTGGGTCACTTTTACATTGATCTAAAGGCTGAAATTTGATATGTATGGTTAATTTATGATACATACGCATGATATAAAATTTCACATCAAACAGATAGTGAGAACCATGTGATCTAGAATTCAAGGGTCTAGGTTAATGACATTTTCGTAATTATTGTTGATATGAGAGTTTTAGAAAATCTAATGGTTCTACATGGTTAGAAGCACATTTCTAAGTAATTCTATAAAAGAACTTATATCTAAATCATTATGAATAAAGAATTATTCACCAAATTAATTAAGGGAATGTACATATATCAACCGACATAATGGATGGCCAGATGACATGTTAAGAATAAAAAAACTTGATGATTAGTACTCTGATCATATATGTAAATGGGTGTATGGTCATTTTTATAACTGGATGATCACAAGTGGGTTTTTAGAGTGATTAAGGCGCAGAACATGTATACTGTTAGATTTAAGTGACTTGTCCACATGTGTAATTTCTCAAATTGTAGTTTTGATGGTGGGGTAAGTATATTCATAAGAGGTGAACGAGATCAACAGATCAGAATATCAATTCGATATGTGTACGAGTGCAGATGTAGAGATCAATTAGTTAGTTTACTATCAGGTGGTCCAAACTCGGAGTGGACGGTTAGATATCTTTACCTAGTGGTGAATAGTTGACTGAACAATAGGTTATGATAGACAAGTGAGAATACTTTGGTATATAATGATCTTATCTTAAAATCAACGGTTAGATGGCTTGATCTATGAATGGAGATTGTTCTCAGCGGTTATATTCGTGTTGGAGAATAGATGTAAGGTTAGAATAGCTAGATTGGTATCGTACACATGTACATAATAAGTTAAATTTCATAGTAACACTCGAGAATTTTGAATACTCGAGTATTGAAAAGTTTGGGGTGTTACATTATATTTCTTTATAAGCTATATAATCGGAGATTTAAAGATTATTATTCATTAATAAAAAATTTGATTTTCCTTTTCTTTCTTGTGCATTTAAGAATAGCCTCGTGGATTCAACATTTTACACACCTGAAGTAAACGGTGGTCTTCCTTATCACACCCTTCCCTGCGTCAAAAATAAATAAATCATGACAGATGAATAAAGAATTGTTGTTATAACAATATTAAATGGAAATCCATTATTTTAAAAAAAAGAAAAAAGAAAAAAAGAAGAAGAAGTAAGATGGTGCTGATGAAGATGAAGAAGAAGAATGCTTCTTATTATTTCACAATTAAACGTCCTTTTCTCCTCTGAATAAAAAACGTCTTAGGACAAACACATAAATTTAAAGTCTTTATTAAAAAAATTTCTCAAGACAAACACATGAATATGAAATCTTTAATAAAAAAAATTCTGAAGACAAACACATGAATTTAAAGTTTTTAATAAATTAAAATAAATCTTATAAAGACAAACACATGAATTTTAAAGTCTTTTATAAAATAAAATAAATCTTAAGACAAACACATGAATTTAAAGTCTTTAATAATAATAATAATAATAATAATATCTTAAGATAAACATGAGAATTTGAAGGCACTGCACCATAGAAAAATTGAAAAGATAAAGAATTCATTGAAACGAAGAAATGACAACTTTGCGAAGTGTACAAGTTAGACAAGTGAAATAACCCAGCCATTCATCAAAAGGCCACGACTAGAGTTGGGCAAAACTGATCCGATCCGGTGGATCCGACCCAATCCTAACCGAACCGACGGCCTGGATCAGTACAGATCGAGTTAGGCATTTTAGATCCGAATGATTTTCGGATCGGGATCAGATCATGGTCAATCTGGACCGATCCGATCCGAAACCCGATCCGAATGGATCCGATCCGATCAGATCCGACCCAATTTGGAGCCTGAAGAGGATTTTAATGGAGGATATCTAATCATTATTGTTTTCCTGTGGTGTGGTCCACCTGATATTTTTATCCCTCTAATATTTTGTATCAAGCCTAAAAATGATCTGTAAAAATGGATGAACAACATCGATGAAATACATACATCATGGTGGGCCGACAGATCACCAAACACAGGGAGTAGCCAATCCGTTTCCGTCAGCGTCAATGCCACGAAATCGGATTGCGTACTGAGTTACTCATTACGCTTTTAACGTACTGAGTAAACTCAGTTGGGCCTACCATGAATGTGTGTGGATTATATACGTCGTACATCTGTTTTTCCAGCTAATTTTAGTGGTTGAGCTGAAAATTAAAGCATTCACAGAGCTCAAGTGGACCACACCACAGGAAACAGTGGGAATAATGACTTCCACCGTTGAAACCTTGGTAGGCCCCACAGTGATGTTTATTTGTCATCCAACCTGTTCATAAGATCACACAAATATGGATGAAAGGAAAACACAAATAACAGATTGACCCAAAACTTCTGTGGCCCCTAAGAAATTTTCAACGGTGTAATTTTAATTCACACTGTTTCCCATGGTGAGGCCCACTTGAGATTTGGATATACTTTGTTTTTGGTCCAGAGCCCTCAAATTATCTTCTAAAATGGATGGACAGAGTGGATAAAATATGTAAATCATGGTGGACCCCACAGAGTTTACTCAGTATGGTTAGCGTGCTGAGTTACTCAGTACGCAATCCGCGTCCCAGTACCACGCAGCAGCTACGGTGCTGTAGAGGGGGCATGCAGCAGCACACTCCTCTCAAGCCTGCCTAACAGGAGACAATTCCATCTAGCTAGTAGGACACACACAAACAAAGAGGGGGCATGCAGAATCTCAAACGTACATCTTCTAGCACAGCGGTGGTTGTACAGAACAACCTGTTCCAAATATATACCAACATCACCCAAACAAATACTTGTACAGAAGATGAGACTATTCTGCCCCAAGCAGACAGAAATCAAAAGGCAGAAAAACCTGCATGCCAATAAAATACAGATATCACAGCGTGCCTTAAAATTTGAACGTCTGGATAATCAAAATATGAATAGCACGTGTTAGAAGAAAATGGTGGTTAACTAGCATCATGGTTAGATACTTAAATCGAGAACGGATTAGGTGAGACCCCGACCTCATTGATCAATAGGTGCCGCCCTTACCGTCTGTTTACCATGGGGCCCACCTTGATGTATGTATAATCTATCCATGACGTCCATCCGTTTTTCCAGATAACTTTATGTTATTATTCCAAAAATTAAGCAGATCCAATTTTCAGGTGGACCATACCATAAGAAACAGTGGTAATTGACCCTCCTACCATTAAAAACATCTTAGGGTGCAACTTAATGTTTCCATAGCGTTTATTTACCATCAAATCTGTTGGTAAGGTCACATAAGCCTGGATGAAGGGAAAAAAAAACAAACAAACAAACAAATATCAGCTTGATAATAATAATAATAATAATAATAATAACTACTTTCGTGGCCCATTAATGGTCAATAACCACTGTTTATTATGGTATAGTACACATGATAATTTGATCTGCTTAAAATGATCTGAAAAAACGGATGGACTGCGTGGATCAATAATAGATCCATCGATGTGGGCCCCACGGTAACCTGAAGATAAGGGCCGCACCATCTTGGGTGAGACCGGGGTCTCACCTAGTCTGCTCTCCTTCAAATCTTATAAATCAAGGACAGCGAAGAGAGAAATCAGCAAAGTAGCTATTTTCTTCTCTACAGCACAGAGAGAAGGGATGGAGAGAAGAGGCTTTCTTATTTCCCTCTTTCTTTTAAATATACTAATACGTTGCGGAGGATATTGGAAGGTGAGTGGTTGTTTGGATTGGGAGAGAAAAGCTCTCACCACCTTTCGGAAGTCTCTCAACGATTCCTCCAGTCGTCTCTCTTCTTGGGATGATACCTCAGACTGCTGCAATTGGACAGGAATTACCTGCAACAACAAAACACAGTACGTTGTTCATCTTGACTGCAGTCGTTTGGGCCTGAGTGACAGAATTGATCCAGCTGTGGTTGAACTGAAGCATCTTCAGTTGTTGGACTTGACCTACAATGCTTTTAATGGTATCCCAATTCCACAGTTTGTGGGTTCCATGAAGGAGTTGAGGCATTTGAACTTGTCAGAAGCAGGGTTCAGTGGGAGAATCCCTCATCAGCTTGGAAACCTCTCTCACCTCATTTCCTTGCAGCTTTCTTCATTTTACCTAACTTCAGATTATTACCCCTCCCTGAGTTCCGAAAACCTGTGGTGGTTGACAAACCTAACTTCTCTCAAGTACCTCGACATGTCTTATGTGAACCTTTCCACGGCAAGCTATGATTGGCTGCACGTAATTAACATGTCTCCTTCCCTCATTGAGCTAAAACTATTCCAGTGTGGTCTTTCATATATTTCTCCAACTCTTGCTTCTGTTAATTTCACATCTCTCCGCGTCCTTGATCTTAGTTACAACAATTTCAACTCTAGAATCCCAAACTGGATTGCTAACATTAGTAACCTTGTGTTTTTAGATCTCTCAAGGAATCAGTTGAATGGGAATATCCCTGCAGGTCTTGGAGGATTGTCTTCCTTACAATCTTTACTTCTCAGTATGAATCAATTAAATGGGAATATCCCTGCAGCTCTTGGAGGATTGTCTTCCTTACAATATTTAGATCTCAGTGAGAATCTGTTGAATGGGAATATCCCTGCAGCTCTTGGAGGATTGTCTTCCTTAAAATCTTTAGAGCTCGAGGAGAATCGATTGAACGGGACAATTCCAACAAGTTTAGGAAAACGTTCTAACTTGTCGTCTCTTGACCTCTCAGACAATTCCTTGACAGGAAATGTGTCTGAAAGTCTTTTTGAAAACCTCAAGAAGTTGGAGGGCTTGCATTTTTCCTCCAATTCTTTGGTTTTTGATCTACACCCAGATTGGGTCCCTCCATTTCAGCTTCAGACCATTAGGCTGGGATCATCTCATTTAGGTCCTCGATTTCCTCCTTGGTTACGAACACAAAAATACGTAACAAAATTAGATCTCTCAAACACAAGCATCTCTGACATCATGCCCACCTGGTTTTGGGATTTAACTCCCCAACTTTTTTTACTGAATCTTTCAAATAATGAGATTTCTGGCCAATTACCCAACCTTTTAAAGATGCAGTTTTATGTCTACATTGATTTGAGTTTCAATCGTTTCAGTGGCCCTGTACCTTGCATATTGAATGGATCCACACTACTTGATTTCTCCAACAATCAATTTTCTGGGCCAATCCCACCAAATTTTACATCCACGATGCGTTATATGGAATTCTTTTCTGCTGCACATAACCAAATCAGTGGCATAATTCCCTCATCCATAGAAGAATTGAAACATTTAGTTGTCCTTGATCTTTCCCAAAACAATATAACTGGTACCATTCCGTCAAGATTGGGTAATTGTGTAGCCCTTGAAGCACTTGATTTGAGCAAGAACAGGTTATCAGGAGGAATACCCATGTCTTTGGGTCTGTTAAGTCAACTCCAAACAATGCACTTGAACAACAATACCCTATCAGGAGAAGTCCCTTCATCTTTGAAGAACTGTTCCAGGTTGGAGACTCTCGACCTTGGATACAATAATTTGTCGGGTCATATTCCCACTTGGATTGGCAAAAGCTTTCCAGCTTTAAGAATTTTGAGTTTACGATCCAATATGTTTACTGGCAACATCCCACCGCAACTATCAAACCTAACTTCTCTTCAAATCCTTGATGTGGCACAAAATTGTTTATCTGGCACAATTCCTCAAAGTTTTGAAAATCTCACTGCAATGAAAAATAAGCTAAAGCCAAATGGCTGTCTTTCCTATATACAGACAAGAATGTTGTATTATGAGGAAAACTTGCTTGTGACTTCGAAGGGGCAAACACGTGAATACACAAGAACAGTTTCACTGGTTACATGCATGGACCTTTCAAGCAATAACTTATCGGGAGAGATCCCTGAAGGAGTCACAAGTCTTTTGGGACTACGTGTCTTAAACTTATCTAGAAATCATTTCACCAGAAAGATTCCAGATAAGATTGGTAAATTGACATTGCTGGAGTCTCTCGATTTCTCTAAAAATCAGCTTTCAGGCACAATTCGACAGAGCATCTCAAATTTAACTTTTCTAAGTTACTTGAACTTGTCATATAACAACTTGTCGGGAAGAATTCCATTAGGAAATCAGCTCCAGACACTTGAAGATCCGTCTAATTATATCGGCAACAATGGACTCTGTGGACCTCCTCTTATAGATAACTGTGCTGGCGATGAGACACCTCAAGGTCCACTTCCTGGTAGTACTGATCATGTAAAAGAAAATGAAAAAGAGTATGAAATGCGTTGGTTTTACACTGCAATGGGACTAGGATTTCCTGTGGGTTTTTGGGCCTTTTGTGGCATTTTAGTGCTCAAGAAATCTTGGAGGATTGCCTATTACCGCTTCTTTGTTGAGATGAAAGAAAGACTTTTTTTAACTGTTGCTTTATGGGATGTTAGATTGAAGAAGTTTCTTGAAAAGCTAGGTCATTAGTAATCAATAATTGTTGTAACTCATTAGTAATTAATAATTGTTGTAACCTTGTCTGCTTTACAGTGTTTTTTTTTTTTTTTCTTTTAATGGTTAGCATCTTTTATGAGAGTTGTAATAGATAAGTATTAATGAGAATTTGTGAAAGGGAATTGGTCTTGCCCCCATATATTGTATATAATTTTCAAGTATCAATAAAATTACAGGTGGTGTGCTCCCACCTTTCTGTGATAAAATAATCATACTAAATATTCCAACTTTATACACAATTGTCCTGTTCAGCATAGTAAGAATTATTGTCTGAACTCTATGCATATGATTATATGGTCAGCAAATTCTAACCGTCCATCCAGTGGTCCTCAAGGTAGTCATCCACCATAGAAATACCAACTATTTGGGAAAGACTAAGGTGACATGCATGAGGAGATAATTGTAGATGTAAATCACGATATGCATTTTCTTTGTTGAATTCTGATTAGTGATCCTCATCTTAACTGCATACTGTATATCCAATTGAACCAGTAATGGCCACAATGCATCTACATGTTGGCCCATTATCTACAACATTTGGTTCAGGATACAAAACAATCACGCATAATGACGCAGGGATGGACGTGACGAGGTTCATCACTGTCTTCCGCGAGGGGATAATTACTCTAAATCCACGAAGCTTCTTTGGACTCCTCACAAAAATTCCTCGAATCCATGAAGATTGATTGATGATAAAAATGAATTTGAAATCCTTTAAATATTGATTCCAAACCTAGGAAGTTTCGGAATCAAACTCCAACTCAAACTCTCTAAAAAAATGTGGCTTACTATAAATGGTAAACTTACTATTTATAGACGGTCATGATTTCTACTGGACTTTATTGTTTTCGGCCAAAAATAGTGTCTAATTTGGCCTAACCACGTTATTCTCCTAATTTTTCTATGCCCTTTTCATGTTGGGCACGGCTCCCAAAGCTCAAAGGATCAAGAGTTATGATCAAACTAAAACTTACTAAGAATAGTAAAAATGAAATTAAAATGGACTTGCAACTGTTGATCTGATAGAATCTTGCAAATTCGGCATAGGCAGCCCGGCATAGTAGGGTTGGGTAACTAAAGTAGCTTCTCCTTCCCCAAAATCATATATGGTATGTCAAATAACTCATTCCGGTTGGTAAGATATGCCTATTTTAATATTCGGACGGTCCTGATCACTTCCACCTCCGGTCAGGCCTTCTCCGGTCCATTTAGGACATGAAAGTATCCGTGACCCGCTCGACATCACATAATAGAAGGCTATATATTTCTTTTCTGCTGCTTGCATTGTTTTCTTTTTAATATATTAGGATTTTTGTTGTGTTGGTATGTTGTAGCCAGTCTATCGTTGTATCTGTCACGGGTACGTGGTGTTTTTGGCTTTTGAAACTTTCAGTTCTGTATCATCCCTATGGATGCTTCTATTGCTGGTGGAAAAAAAAAAAAAAAAGAACATATGTAGATACCAATTTGTCACACCACGCAAGTGTTAGTGTTGACTTGCAGAACAGCAAGTCCTTCATAGGACCCATTATTTGTCATCCAACCTGATACCTTCATAGGACCCATTATTTGTCATCCAACCTGCTACCGACATGGTAGAAGGGAAAACACAAATTGATGTGGCTACCGAGAAGTTTTCAATGGTAAGTGTCCAAATTCCCATTGTTTCCGGTGGGTATGGTGTACTTAATCTTTGGATATGCTCAAACTTTGGAGAAATTTATCACCGTAGACGCCACCTTTTATCCAGCATTTTTCATGAAGCATATGAGACTTAACTTACCAACTTAGATGGTGGACCTACGGACGAGCATTTGAGGACCAAAATACCCCAGCCTTTCGAAAGCGGATTGGCCGGTGTGCGAAGACGAGCGCTGATGCTCGTGGGCCCCACCATGATGTATGTTTTGTATCCACACCTATCATCCATTTGGAGAGATCATTTTAGGGCAATATCCAAAGAACGAGTTAAATCCAAATCTCCAGTGGACCCCAGTAAAGAAAACAGTGGGACAGTGACGTCCAACATTAAAAACTATAAAGGCCACAAGGTTTTAGATCAAGCTGATATTTGTGTTTTCCCTTATTTTATGTCTTTTTTAACTTTTTAACAGGTTGAAATTTCAAATAAACATTATGATGGGCCTTAGGATAGTTCCAACGGTTGGAATCACTCTCCCCACTGTTTTCTTTGGTAGGGTTCACTACATATTTTTATTTGCCTCATTCTTTGGTTTATACCCTAAAATGATATCTAAAAATGGATGAATGGTGTGGATATAACACATATATCATAGTGGAGCCCATAGAACTTGGTGACGTCACTTCAGTTGCTTACTCGCTACTCAACCTGTCGTTACCTAATCCGCATCCGGGGAACGGATTGGCTACTCCACTGCCACGGGCCCAATGGCTGATGGTCGGTGCTCTGTGGGCCCACCATGACATATTTGCTTCATCCATTTCGTTCATTCATTTTTACATATCATTTTAGGGCTTGATACAAAAAACGATAAGAATATAAATCTCAGGCAGACCACACCTTGCTAAGACAATAGTGATTGGATATCCACTATTAAAATACTCCTAAGGCCCACTATACTATTTATTTTAGGGTCTTCCATAACGTTTATTTACCATCCAATCTATTCATAAGGTCACAAAGACATGAATGAAAAGGAAAAACAAATTTCATATTGATCCAAAACTTCTCTGACCCCTAAAAGGGTTTCAATGGTAGGCATTCACTCCCCCACTACTTTTTACAATGTGGTCCACTTGATAGTTAGATCTATCTTATTTTTAGTCTCAAGCCTTAATATGTGCTCACCAAATGGATGGACGGTTTAGATGTAATACATACCTCATGATAAGACCCACATAACTTGCACCAGCCAATCCAGCTAGTCAAATTAGAAATTGAGTGGGGCAAACTGAAAATTGATTGGGGTAAACTGGAATTTGAGCGGGGTAAACTAGAAATTGAGTGGGGTAAAGTAGAAATTGAGCGAGACAAACTGAAAATTGAGCGGGGCAAACTAGAAATTGAGCAGAGCAAACTAAAATATGAGCAAGGTAAACTAGAAATTGAGCGGGGCAAACTGAAAATTGAGCGGAGTAAACTATAAATTGAGCAGGGCAAACTGAAAATTGAGTGGAATAAACTGAAAATTGAGTGGGGCAAACTGAAAATTGAACGGGGAAAACTAAAAATTGAGCAAGGCAAACTGAAAATTGAACGGGGCTATAACACCCTAAATTTTCGTTGTTTTGGATTTACAAAAATCCTTTAAATTTTTTTTTAATGAGTAGCCACATCATCACTTACGGACCTTTGATGCTCAAGGTGAGCTTACACGTGGCTGGTACCGATAAAGAACCGTACAATTAAATTGATCCACCATATAAAACCAATGAATCCAACCGATCACTTTAACATCAAGTTTAGCCCCATGATTCGTTCACATAGAACTCCAAATCTAACCAACCTGCCACTCACTAATCAAACAACCGCAACTAAATTAAAAAAACTACCCAAAGTCGAGCCAGCTATGTGTCAAACCTTAATTAATTAACCAAATCAACCCAGTAACCCTTTTAACCTAAAACAGGCGGTTTAAAGTGATCATGATCAAATCTCCACTTTCACTAATTTCGAATAGGTCATACCATGAACTTAGTTAATACATGCCTCAACCACTGCGCTCAAGAAGTCTCTATACCCAATTTATTCCAAAAATGCTCCGATTACCTGAACAAGCTCTATGTCGCTCGTTAGTGGGCCACTAGTTCCAAAAATTATAGAGTAATGCACGTCTCACTGGGCTTATGGTCCATCACGGAATATGGACTCAAACGATGCCTGGAAACAGACGATTTGCATCGTCCTGTCGGCACTTGTAAAATGCAACTCTCCCTAATATTGTCCAAAAATCTAAATTTTAAAGCAAATGGCCCGCCACTTAAGACAATAAATTAGGACATTTCAGCTGTCGGATTCCACCTAAATTTGTACCATAGGTTGAAGATATTTTCAGGCACTCATCCGCCAAATTTGACCCCCGATCGAGAAACTGTGACCATTAATCGCAAATCGGACCATTGTGGCAAAACCCAGCATCCGTTTGCCGTCAAACTTTGCATAGCCTTCATCAGGCCATGGGGCACCTATCCCATAAATTAGATGGGTAAGGGGGCCATCAGGGCAGCCCCAATAATCAAAAATGGGCCCACAGGGTCATTGGAGGAATTTCACCAAACTGCAGGGTTAACGGAATTAAATTCTTGATATAAATATCCAGCACTTTCTCTCTCACTCCTATAAACTCCAGCAGCTGAGAGAGAGAGAGAGAGCAAGGGAGGTTGATGTAGAGCGGGTCGTGGAGTTTCATGGCCAAGATGGATCAAAAAAGGCCCGGTCGACGACAGAAGTGATCCGGACCGTCGGACCTTAGATCGGGCGTATCTCACAATCTGAAATGAGTTATCGAGCATAAAATACATGATTTTGCAGTAGAACGAGCTACTTTAGCCAACCAACCCTGCTATGCAGGGTTGCACAAGCCGCATTTGTGAAATACCCCTGGATCGACGGTCGTTTCCCTGTTTTAATTTCGTTTTACTATAAATAATAAGTTTTAGTTTGATTATAACTCTTCATCCGTCGGGCTTTAGGAGTTGCGTCCAACGTGAAAAGAGCTTAGAATAATTAGGAGAACGGTTTGGTGAAGCCAAATAGGACACTTACTATTTTTGGCCGAAAACCTTGCGCACTAGTAGACATCATAACCATTTATAAATAGTAAATTTACTATTTATAGTAAGTCGCGAATTCTAGGAGTTTTAGTTGTAATTTGCTTCTGATTTCTCTCCCATTGCTTGGTATCTCTATTTAAAGGATTGTGAACTCTTTTATTGGAATTCATTAATCAATTTCGAATTTATTAGAATTTATTTCTATTTTCTGCTTTCTTTCCTCGTGGATTCGAGAAGTCTCTGTGAGAAGTCCAGAGAAGCTCCGTGGATTCGGAGTAGTTATCCTCTTGAGGAAGACGGTGATCGAACTCATCACATTCATCCCTGCGTCAGAGGAGAAAGAAGGGTCTCCTCTAATGCTGCGTGCAAGCTTGGAGCTTGAGATATTGAAACCCTGGCACTTTCACCTCTCCACGCCAACTCCAATCGTTGTTGGAGTGGGATTCCAACCCATCTATGGTAAGATGGGGTTCCAAATTACATCTTTCCTAATTTTTACAACATGCATGTGTCTTATCTTCCGTTCTATGCAATGCAGGGCCTCGACACCTCGAGCTTGCGAACCCGGCAACACTAAGACAATCTCAGTAACCTCCGGCCAAGAATAAGTGCAGACCATTACCTTTAGGCGACCGATTATTGTACCTATAGTAGGTTTAATGAACGTGATTGGTGAATTGTCTGTGCATGTGGCTGAATTTATGTTTGAGTTACATAACTAGGATAAGGGACTAGAAATTACTAAAATTATAAAAAGGGATGAGACCCTAATATTCCAATCATATGACTTAATGATTTGCATGTCGTGTAGGATGCAAGTATTTGATTTTTCCCAAATTGTTGTTGATTTACTGTTGATTCCCTGATTTGGAGTTAATTTGCTTAGAAAGAAGACATGAATTGCTGTTTGATGTTTGATTCTCTGATTTCCTGAATTTGTGATTGAATATGCTTGAGTGTAGGCATGTAATGATGAGGATTGGTTGATTGGGTCGAGTCACTTGTTTGGATTTTCAATGCATGGCTGAATTATATGATGTATGTTGACCTACGGAAGATTTATTTTAGTGCATTGCTATATGCCTGTCCACATAATTGTATTGGCTGGAATATGTTATGTAGAACCTGTAAATTTGAGTAGAACTTTGTGTGTGACTATTCATGTACTGATTATACGGAAATTGTGTCTATCATATATGAATTACATTCAAGGAATCCATATTTTGTTGTAAATTGTTGTATATTCTCCTATGGATCGGCCGATTACTTGGAATTCCTTGGGCGGTCCTTATTGGACCTATCCATGAGTGAATCTGGCCCGAATAGTTGAACCGTAGGTTATTGGCCGTAGTTGGACTATACGAGGCAATGTTCTCAGGCCGATTAGTTACGGTTTAGCCCGTCGGGGCACATTGATTACTAGTCGATCATCCTCGTACGTTAACCATGTTTGGTCACGCCTGTACAAACCTGAAGTATCGTAAGACCATCGCGCTCATTTATTAACTATAATTTATGCCCCACAAAGTCTAATGAATTGGGGATGGTGGTATGAAACACTATGCCCGTGCTGTCGTCCTACGCTAGGGTGACGTGAGCCGGGAACGGTGGTATGGGACATTGTACCCGTGTTGTCGGCCTGTGTTAGGGTGATAACCTCCCTATAGTGACCACGAGTATGACATTTAAGTTCCAATCTGTTTCGTCTATATTTATACTACTTTTCGGGATTGACGACCCCAATATAGGGCTAAGAGTCGCGAGAGTCACATGACCACGGCCCTTAAGTCGCATGATCGGGTTAGGGCAATAACTCCATTAGGGTATTCCGATTTCCCTAACCTGCTAAATGAATAAACTTAACTAATCAACCTGGCTAACATGTTCCATGACATTGCATTTATTATTGTTGGCGATTATGCAGTCAAGGTCACTTTTGAGGGAGTGTTGGTTCATTGCGAACGTAAGATGTCGTCACTTAAGGGAGTGTTGGTTTGAGAGGAGTATGCATCATATCATAACTATGCATTTGCATTAACAATAGTGTTTAGGATTCTATGTTGTTTGCTATTTATTAAATGTATCCTATGCATGATAAATTGTGTACCTATTGTTGTTCATTAAATGTATCCTCATGCTTATAGTTTGATAAACCCGTCATTGCTAATAATAAACATAAATGCATTGGAATCTAGAGCTCATTAGGGCATACGTGGCACCCGAGAATTCGGGAGCCGAGTTCCTACTCGGCTCCTGAAAATTCGGGGCGTTACAAGTGTACACTGAAAATTGAGTGGGGCAAACTAGAAATTGAGCAGGGCAAACCGAAAATTAAGCGGGGCAAACTAGAAATGGAGCGGGGCAAACCGAAAATTGAGCGAGGCAAACTAGAAATTGAGCGGGGCAAACTGAAAATTTAGCGGGGCAAACTAGAAATTGAGTGGGACAAACTGAAAATTGAGCGGGGCAAACTAGAAATTGAGCGGGGCAAACTGAAAATTGAGCAGGGCAAACTAGAAATTGAGCGAGGCAAACTAATGCATGCATTTGGTCCATGAAGGATTTTCATGGATTTTGAAATCCATTAAAAATGTGGGCCCCACATTGATGCATGCATTTTTCTATGTCGTTCGTCCATATACACCATTTACATATGACATTTTACTTATATATGTGTACAAGTGAATGACATTCGTTGTGAATTTGGTCCGTTGATTACAATTTCATGGTCCACCAAACAGGATTTTACAAATTTTAGTTTGCCCCGCTCAATTTCTAGTTTGCCCCCCTCATTTTTCAGTTTGCTCTGCTCAATTTGCGGTTTACCCAGCTCAATTTCTAGTTTCCCCCGCTCAATTTCTAGTTTTTCCAGCTCAATTTTCAATTTGCACCGCTCAATTTTCAGTTTGCCCCACTCAATTTTCAATTTACCCCGCTCAATTTCTAGTTTGCCCCGCTCAATTTTCAGTTTGCCCCGCTCAATTTTTAGTTTGCCCCGCTCAATTTTCAATTTGCCCCGCTCAATTTCTAGTTTGCCCTGCTCAATTTTCTGTTTGCCTCGCTCAATTTCTAGTTTGTCCAGCTCAATTTACGATTTACCCCGCTCAATTTCTAGTTTGTCCCGCTCAAATTTTGGTTTGCCCCGCTCAATTTCTAGTTTGTCACGCTCAATTTTTAGTTTGCCCTGCTTCATTTTCAGTTTGCCTCACTCAATATTTAGGAGTCAGAGAAGTTTTAGATCAATATGAAATTTGTTTTTCCTCTTCATTTAGGTCTTTGTGACCTTATGAATAGATTGGATGGTAAATAAACATTATGGTGGACCCTATGAAATTTTTAACAATGAAAATCAATTTCCCCGCTGCTTTTTGTGGTGTAGTCCAGTTGATCTTTGGATATGATTATTATTTTTTGGTTTTTTGATAATGCTCTGAAATGATCTCGAAATATGGATGAATTTTGTGGATATAATAAATACATAACCATGGGGCCATGTAACCTTGATATCTTTTGAACCATTCGTACAACTCAGAGTTCAAAGAGCGTCAGGAAGTGGCTTACATACTGAGGAACTCAGTACCCTAAGTGTACTGAGTAAACTCTATGGGGGCCCTCCTTCATTTATGTATTTTATTCAATCCGTTCATCCATTTTACCAGATAATTTTATGGCTTTAACCCAAAAATTAAGCCTATAAAAAGATCAAGTGGACCACACCAATGTAAATAGTGTGAATTGAACTTCTACCATTGAAAAGTTCTCGGGGCTCAGTAAGTTTTAGGTCAAGCTTATGAGACCCGTATCCTATCCCGTACCGTTCCGTATGCCTCTGCGGTCCTCCCGGTCGAATTCCGGCGACCCGCGATCGGTTATCGGCATTTGCGAGCGACCTTGAGTCGTGTCCTGTATTCCAGAGTCGGTTCAATCTGAGACTAGTACCCTAGTGACCGCACCGTCGTCGCTGTTCCGATGCCGTATCTCTTGCGCCGAGACGATACCCAGGCCAGGAGATATAGGCCCGCGTTCAGTTCGAGAAAAACGCCACGCGTTGCAAAACCTAAGAGAATCTCTACCCGAATGTCACCTCAATCAATCAATCAATCCCATTAAGGATTACGTACAAGTCAAGTACTACATCACTTAACCCATCACTCAACACATCAAGCAACCCTACCCTACCCTTACTTATCCCTTACACAAGTACCCTAAAGTCAATAAGCACCTTACCTCTCATGTCACTCCACTATCCCTCTCTCCCATCACTTCTCTCCCATCATCTCTCTCTCTCATTCTCCAAGCAAGAAACGTCCAAGCAAGAGAGCCTCCCATAGAGAGAAGCTAGTGTGGCCCACTTCCTACCACCCGTCTCACCTTCCATAATCGATCTCAACCGTTGAATCATGTCCCATTGGAGCTAAGATGAGGAGGAGCCCAAGAAGAAGCAAGAACGGTGGGTGTTTTCTAAGGTTTGATTTATGTAATTTTGATGGTTTGAGTGCCCACATGTAATGGGACCACTCGATGTATGTTGTAATGTATGGATGAGGGGCCCATAGTGGTGGGGCCCCTCCCATAACCTATTTCTCTCTCTCTCTCTCTCTCTCTCTCTCTCTCTCTCTCTCTCTCTCTCTCTTTTGATGTGTGTGGCCCACCCTGATGCCCCCCACCATGATGTATTTATTATATGTCCAACAGATCTGGACAGTGGAGATCCACCCCACCATGACGTATCTGTTATATCCTGACCATCCGTCCTTTTTTTAGTGGTGGGACCCTGATGCATTTATTACATGATGGACGGTGGGCCAGCAGCCCACCCAGTTGTCGTCAGCAGTTGTGGGCCCAACATGGGATCCACCTTGGGAAGCAGAGTGGCTACAATGCTTCACACTAGCAGCACTTGCTGCATCGACGTCACAAGGTTCTGTGGGACCCACCCCTTTTGTATGTGTTGCTTACACGCCGACCGTCCATGCAGATCATGTGGACCCCACGATGTATGGATTTTATCTTGGTCGTCCATCCCAGATGACGTGGGGCCCACATCATCCAAGTGTTTTGTCTAGGTCGCCCGTCCAGGGGCCTGGACGCGTATATATTTTTATATATATAATAAATATTAATATTATATATTATTATATATATAGTATTGGATGGTGGGCCATGCTTGTAGACCCCCCCATGATGCATGCGTTGTATCCTCACCGTCCATCATCTGGACGGTGGGCTAGCCACTCACGCACCAGCTTTATAGTTGCTAGGGACGTCAGCAATGTCCGTGGAGGTATGGTTACAACCATAACCGTCCATCCATTTCAGCGCACATGTGGGCCCACCCACACGTGTGGGATGGGACCACATTGTTGTATGTATTTTATGATGGACGGTGCGGTGTGAGCACACCCTGATGTATGTACTTTATTCACGCCGTCCATCATCTGGACAGTAGGCCCCGGCGATGTGGCTGCTATGCGGAAGGACGTCAGCAAGATCCGTGGAGCCCACTTGATTTATGTGTTATCGGCACCGCCCAATGGTTGGATGGTGCTGATTTACATGGGAAATCTTTTGGACGGTGCTGATTTACATGGACAATGGTTGGACGGTGTTGATTTGCACGCCCAATGTTGGACACCGTTGATCATCATTAGTGGCCATGTGCCCCATAGAATGATAGTGTGCAGTGATACACATGTTACACCTACAACTATTGAAATGATTTTTGGTGTGGCCCATGTGATGAGGCCCACCTTGATGTATTTGTGGCCATCCATGAGGCCCACCTTGATGGATTTGTAGCTTATCCATGAGGCCCGACGTGTTATATATGAGGCCCATTAGTGCGGCTCATTGATATAACCCACTTATTGTATATGAGGCCCATTGGTGTGACCCATTGTGATATATTTTCGGCCCGTGTGAAGAGGCCCACTGTAATGTATTTTTGGCCCATTTGGTAAGGCCCATTGAGATGTATTTGGGGCCCGTGGGTTGAGGCCTATTGTGATGTACTATGGCCCATAAGTCGTGGCCCATTGAGATATATTAATGGCCCATGTGTAGGGCCCACCTGTTATGTATTTAAGGCCCATGGGAGTAGCCCGATGTGATGAATTATGACCAACTTGATGTATGGGACCCTTGTGTGAGGCCATAGGCCCACTATATGTTTGTCTCTATGTGGGCCACTTCTTGGGAACAATGTTGGTTAAACATCCACATTAATGAGCAATGATGGTTTAATGTCCACATTGTGACCTTCCCTTATGCCTTGTTCGGCTGATTGTCAAGACCGATTCTGATTGTCGAGGCCGATTCTGATTATTGAGGCCGATTCCAATTGTCAAGGCCAAGGCAGATTGTCGAGGCCGAGGCCGAGGCCGGTTGTAGAGGCCGATTCTGACTGTCGAGGCCGATTCCAATTGTGAGGCCGATTCTGATTATCGATGTCGATTCCAAGTGTCAAGGCCGATTCTGATTGTCGAGGCCGAGGCCGATAGTTGAGGTCGATTCCGATTGTCAAGGCCGATTCCGATTGTCGAGGCCGATTCCGATTGTCGAGGCCGATTTCGATTGTCGAGGCCGATTCCGACTATCGAGGCCGATTCTGATTGTCGAGGCCGATTGACGAGACGTAATGTGATGTATATGCGGCCTGTATTTGAGGCCCATTGTGATATGTATTCAGCTGGTGTTGAAGGCCCATTGTGATGTATATTAGGCCTATGTGATGAGGCCCATTGCGATGCATTTAAGGGCCAGGTGATGGAGTTCATTGTGATGTATCTTAAGCCCATGGGAGAGGCCAATCGTGATGTGTATTAAGCCCTTGAGTGGGAGACATGGTCTTGTATATTAGGCCCTTTGTAAGGCCATGGGTCCACTATATGTTAGGCTCTATGTGGCCACTCCTTGGGGGCAATGTTGGTTAAATATCCACATTGTCGGGGCTGATTGTCGATGTCGATTATCGAGGCCAGTTATTGATACCGATTATTAGTATGTGATAGCATAACATCATGATACATGCCCATACGCATCATCTGCATGTTTGTTATGAGATGTGATTGACAATTGCATATGCCATAGTGCATGTGGTTTATGAGACTCCCTAATAGGCGGAGTTATCTCACATGAGCGCACTGTATGGGCAGGATTGATACATGATTGAACTATATGACTCATGCATCTCGCATTGTATGATGGTGATTACTGTACGCCCTAGTGACATCAGGGTCGTAGCCTCCACAGTCATGTCGTAGATGGCCAGATGGGACACCGAAAATCTGTTACTAGCATCAGGCTGCCATAGATGGCCTTAAGTGAAAATCTTTAAACCCTCTTGGTACCAGAGGACACCCCAACGTCGAGACCGAGTGGATATATATGAACACATGAGGGCCTTATACCAGTAGGCCGCAACTCCCACTGTGTCGTGGTTGGTTGGGAGGGGGTGTGACCTTACCCGCCTGAGTGAGGGGGCAATATCTAGGTTGAGTTTATTTAGCTTGAGGAATAGGTCCGCTATCGATGAGCCGGCCCCGATATTGGTAGGTAGATAGTGAGGTCTCTTCCACTTACCCAGTTGTGTGCTCGGATAGAGACGATAAGCTGACGTAGAGTGTAATAGACCCCGGTGATGATCCCAGAGAGGAACCGTACTAATATGTAGACTTATTGAGCAGGAGTTAAATACTCACTCATTCATTCACTATTCACTCGGGTTGGTAGTGCGCAACTAATTGTCATGTACCTTTGCAATGGTCAGGATTTCGGTTGGGGCGCGCGACTAATCTGAGATCAGGAGTTTACCACATTGAGTCTGACTATCCAAATTTAGGTATGAGACTGGTTTGGATAGAAGTCCCTTGTGGTAGATCCCATAGCCTGCGATACTACGTACTATCATCCCGATTTCACAATCCAGCATGGGCATTCCATTCGCACCGCATATTGCATTGAATCCTTGACATCTGATATATGACTCTTTATGATTTCTCATTTGCATAGCTAATCTGTATTGCGTACTCTGATATTGTATGACTCATGATCTTGCTAGTATTTCCGATAGTGTATGATTATGGCATTGTATTGAATACTTAACACTTATCTTATGCACATACTTACACCACCCTCTAAGCTTTCTATAAGCTTATACACGATAGATGCATATAGGTGATGTTAGGTTGCAGTAGCATTGAGCTTAGAGCATGCAGCGGTCTTCTAGAGCTTTGATTTTCGATACATATGTATTTTCCTTTTAGCATTGTATTCAAATGTTTATGTGATGATGATGTTGCATTTGTGATTAGGTAAACTTGTGGTTATGCTTCTTACGAGATAAATGTGCGTTGGAAAATCTTCCTTAGAGGATCCCAGGATCGGAACTTGGCATATGGGCGCTGGGAGCCGAGAATAGGGTACTATGGAGGCTGTCGGCACCAGATTCGGTGATCGGGATTCCTGTGAATCCGATTTCTGGGTATGGGGCGTGACAAAGCTGATATTTGTTTTTTTCCTTTCATCTATTTCTGTTTGATCTTATGAACATGTTGGATGAAAAATAAACATCATTGCATGCCTTAAAAAGATTTCAACGGTGGAAATCAATACTTCCACTGTTTCATGTGGTATGGTACGGTTGAGGTGTGGATATACTTCAATTTTGGTCTCAACGCCCAAACAAAACAAGGCATGAGTGTGTGTGAAAAAGAATATATATATATATATATATATATGGGAAAAGGTACTATGCGCTCGACCTCACGATAAGCCCGCGTGAGGTCGAGTTGTGTGGGCCCCACCGTGATGTGTGTCGACCATCAACACCGTGCATTTGATGGGTCCCCTCTAAATTATGGGATATCCCAAAAATCAGCCGTATACGGAACTCAGGTGGGCCATACCATCTAGAATCATGTGAAGACATTGTTAAAACATATAAAAGCACTTGGTGGGGCCCACCTGAGTTTTGAATGCTGTTGAAACTTGGTCTGAACCCTCATCCAAGTGGGACACACATAATGGATGGGCTGGATTTGCAAACCACATCTCGGTGGGCCCAAAAAATGATTATGAATGTTTTAATGGTGCACGGCCCCTCCCCACTTCTGTATGTGGTGTGGCCCACACAAGTCACAAATTGACTTGATTTTTGAGACCTAGGCCCACGATGGAATGGTGTATCTAACTGATGGGGTAGATGTTCGAAACGCATCACGGTGGGGCCCACACAGCTCGACCTCATGGGACGGTCTTGTCAGCTCGAGCGCATAGTACCTTTTCCCTATATATATATATATATATAAAGGAGTGGGGGAGAGGCTGTCAAACCAGCTTAAGGCACCCATAGCTACGGTTATAATCCGTAACCATAGGGGCCGCTATAACGGCGTGACCCCACTGGACAGGCCTGCAAGTGGCGGGGGCCGCGAGCCCACCCCACCTATAGCTATGGTTATAATTCGTAGCTATAGGTTTGCTTGGTAAACCAGGGGTATTTTCGTCCTCAAATGCGTTGTTCGTACGAGCAAGGTCTAAGTTAGTAAGTTAAGTTTCAGATGTCAACTAAAAGACACTGGATAAAAAGTGGCATTTACAGTGGTAAATTTCTCTAAACTTTGGATTCCTTCCGTAAAATTGTATGGACCGTGTGGATAAACTCCCCTGCTACTGGTGGTAGTTGTTGGTGCTCTGTGGGGCCACCATGATTTATTTCTTTTATCCATGTTGTTCATCCATTTTTACAAACCATTTTAGGGCTTGATCCCAAAAATGAGAGGGATATAAATCTCAGGTGGACCACACCACAGGAAAACAATAATGATTTGATATCTACCATTAAAATCCTCCCAAGGCCCATTGTACTGTTTATTTGAAATCCAATATGTTGATTAGGTCATATATACCTAGATGAAGGGAAAAAACAAATATCAGTTTTACCCAAAACTTTTATCGCCCCTAAAAAGTTTTTAACGATTGACGTTCAATCAACACTGTTTCCTAGTCCACTTGAGATTTGGATATATCTATTTTTTGGGTTCATACCATAAAATGATCTATAAAAATAGATGGACGGTATGGATGAAACATATACGTCATGGTGGGTCACACATAGCACCAACCATTGGCCATTGGCTGGTGGCAGGGGAGTAGCCAATCCATTTACGTGGATAAGACACATATGGGAAGCGGTGGATACTGTAGAATTTACTCAGTAGCTACAGCGTACTACGTTACGCAATCCGCGTCCACTAAATAGGGCTGTACATTGAGCTAAGTCGAGTCGAGGTGGGCCAAGCTCAGCTTGACTCGTCATGTTATAATTGAGTTCGAGCTCGTCCTCGAGCTCAACATTGAAGCTTAGCTTGTTTGCCAAAGCTTTCAAGTTGAGTTCGAGTCAAGCTAGTGGTTCGAGTCAAGTCGAGTTTATCTCGAGTCGAGTCGAGTTTACATCGTTAGTATAAGGGAAAGAAAAAGAAGGAATGGGGACGGATAGGGTCGGGTAGGATTTTTTAGTAAAACTTTTAAGTTTTTTTTTTTTTTTTAAAACTTAAATATATATATTATATATATTTAATATTAATATAATATATATAATATATATTACTTGAGCCGAGTCAAGCTTGAGCTTGAGCTTCGAGTTGAGTCGAGTTGAGTTGAAATACACCATGGTCGAACTTGGCTTGAACTCAACTCGTGCTTTAGTAACCAATCTTGGCTCGCCTTGAGTTAACCTTTCAAGCGGAGTCAACCGAGCTAAGTCGAGCCGAGTCGAGCGAGTTTTTCGAGCTAGCTTGACCCGTGTACACCACTGAAGCGTTGTTCGGTAAAATCCAAATCCTCGAGGAGTTGCAGCGGCAAAAATCCCTTCCCCTGCCAAACCTCTTCTACCTCCTACTTCTCCTTTCCGTCCTCAGCTGACGGCACGCAGCCGCCCCTAACGGCGTTCCAGCCATCTCCGTGTCGTCTAGTAGCGCCACAGCGACGGCCTTGCGCCGCGTCTAAGTTGCCATCGCCCCCACTTCTGCCGCATCAGACTCCGTCGCCGTCGCCCAGCAACTGTCGCTGCATCGTATCAACCCTATGTAAGTAATCTTGTTACCGTTCATCACATCATGTTTAGGAACTTCTGACTGTTGTCAGTAGTTTTCTTTCTATCATTGTCCTTTTCTATTCAATCATCATCATCATCATCAAAGCTCTATCCCAATTAATTAGGGCCGGCTACATGAATCTTGCTCCGCCATTCCACTCTATCAATGGCCATAAATTCAGTTAGATCATAGCCCATCAATGCCTTTCTTACTACCTCCATTCCCTTGCCCTTTTATCACCTTTAATTTCTACCTACTCACTCCTGACCGGCGTGGTTCTTGAACTCTGTTGCACATGGCCAAATCATCTAAGTCTACTTTCCCTCGTCTTATTACTTATTGGTGCTGCTCCTAAATTCCCTCAAATGTATTCATTTCTAATTCTCATCATTCCTCTTTTTGCTTCTGTATTATCATGATAAAATATGGATAGTCAAAAGAGTGGATCTGCTACATCAGATCAACATCCTAGTCTGTGCATCACTACATTTAAATTGGATGGTCACGGCTATCTTTGTTGCTCCAATCTCTCAAAATATACTAAAATGGAAATTGGGTTTTATATGTTGGAGGGAAACTGCCACCATTAGTAGGAGACCCATCTCATGAGGACTGGGATGTGATTACTTTACTGCTATAGGCTGGCTACTTCATTCTATGCCGCCTGATTTTTGTTGGCAATTTTTTTAGTAATGTAGGGTGTGGTCCATTGAGCAACAATGTCTTCTCTGTTTAAGAACTCTTCGAATTCACTCGATCAAATATTATCCTCCTTGGTCCGACTTCAAGACTTTGATACTCCTTTCAATTTAGGCCTTGTACCTTTTGAATGTCTCAAAGACATCTGACTTATTTTGTATTAAGTAGAGGGAACTGAATCGAGAGTAATTGTTGATGAATGTGACAATATACTCAAATCCTTGTCTTGTTTTTTACATTGGACGGGCCGTACAAATCAGTCTATATAATTTTGAGGAGTTGGGTAGTTCTGTCCTTGTTTCTGTTTGAGTAGTTCACTTTTACATTATGTACTTGTATGTATGTGATTTACGTTCATATGATAACTCTATTTTTTTTTTTTGGGTCAAGTAGATGAACTGTGATCTCTTGGAGTTGCAAATCGCTGATTTGATTCAAAATCTCAATTTTCTCAATGACAAGCACTGAGGCACGGTCGAAAGCTTGTCCTCAAGTGGTAAAATTGGAAAAGGCACTAAAAATATTAAGATCTATCTCCTTCCAAGTCATGGAAATACATGTCAATGCATCACAGTTCCCTTGATGTTTTCATACTTGTAGAATGATGATGCAATCAGTGTTTTAAATATCGACGATATCGGCCGATATATCGCACGATATATCTTGTATCCCACCTGTGCGATACGAAACTCACAAGTAGTGCGATATATCTCACATGTTCGATTTGGTGAGCATTTTCGATCCTTTTTTTTAAAATTTTTTTCTATAAATAATGTTAAATCAATGTCAAATTGTTGCAAATCCATGGTTTTTCATGTTTTGCACGAAAAATCATAGATTGGGAGCTTCAATTTTGAGATTTGGAGGAGATGGGCCGAGTTGCGGAAAATTTATTAAAAAAATTAAAAAAAAAAAAGAATCAAAATTTCCTACTTTCTTGCAAATCAGTTGCAATCCTTGTGTCCAAACGTTAAATCAAATGTGTATATAACCCGATCTAGTGATTCTTCTTTTGCTTTTGAATGTATTGTTTGTGTTTCCACACGTCTTCTTACATTTATAAACTATATGAATAGACTTTGAATATACTTGCATCAATTCAGTTAGACAATGCATGGATTAGGACTCCATGCAAAGAAAACCTATTATGTGCACTTGTTTTTTGTAATGTTTTGATTTATAAATGTGTGTTGATGTCTCTTTTAACAATTACTGAAGTTTCATTGAAAAATTCGACCAATTTCCCCATGTTTCCAACAACAGCTATACATTACGCGATACAACCGATATATACCATCCGATAACCGATACGTATCCGTATCCCAAGGGTACGATACATAACACGATACTGATATTTCGAACACTGGATGCAATATGTACTCAGCTGTAGCTTTTTTTTTCTTTTTTTTTTAACACACGCACACACAC